>NC_043003.1:34237521-34265021 GCF_006345805.1 Octopus sinensis
TATATAGCATACTTGGAACACTGAAAGACATTTCTAGTTTTGATCTTAAACACTCTCTTAACGTGCAATCAAATTATACTCAGATATGTTATATACAAATAACTTTTAAAAGAGCCGAAATATATATCAGATAAGATATTCAATATAAATTACGCCAGCTTTTATTACTTCAATTAAAATAACTAAATGACCTGAGATCAATTGAATATTCTAAAACATAATACACGCCGTGTTGTTGAATAATAAGAAGCTCTGTTTTTCGTTGAAATAGTTTTATGATGGGTAACGTAAGATCGACAGCAAGCAGTGTAACTTAATATAGAGCGAAAATATATTTATCAGGATTCAATGTAAATGTAGACAAATAAAAGTTCAAATAAGAAATATCCCCAAATTTATTTTATACACACACAAGTCCTTCCCGAGCCATAAGCTTATAAAGCCGGTTTCTCAGATATTGGGACGTACACATTTACCCCTAGGTGGTCTGTCGCTGGATTACTCATTTTGCCAGCTGAGTAGACTGGAGCAATGTGCTTTGCTCAAGAACAGAACGTATCTTCCGGTCCAGGAATCATGAGTGCAACCTTCAAAACACTATGCCATGCGACTCTCTCTCTCTCTATTCTCTCTCTCTCTCTCTCTCTCTCTCCCTACGGTCCAGGAATCATGATTCCTCAGAAACCGGCTTTATGAAACTTATGGCTTACCAACCATATGGTTCCGGGTTCATTCCCACGGCGTGGTGGCACCTTGGGCAAGTGTCTTCTACTATAGCCTCGGGCTGACCAAAACCTTGTGAGTGGCTTTGATAGACAGAAACTGGAAAAAAGCCCTTCGTATATATGTATATATGGATGTGCGCGTGTATATGTTTGTGTGTGTTTCTCCCCCTAACATCGCTTGACAACAGATGGTGGTGCTTTACGTCCCCGTAACGTAGTGGCTCGGGTAAAAGAGCCCGATAGAATAAGTACTAGACTTACAAAGAATAAGCCCTGGGGTCGATTTGCTCGACTAAAAGCGGTGCTCCAGCATGGCCACAGTCAAATGACTGAAACGCTTTAAAGAGTAAAGAGGAAAAACTTTACTTGACATAGGTACGGGTGCTCGTATGTTTCTTTCTCTCTCTCTCTCACTTTGTATGTATGTATGTATGTATGTATTTATGTTAATATATCAGTATATATATATATATATATATATATATTATATACACACCACATATCATATATATATATATACATATATATTAATACACCCACACACACACACATATATATATTATTAATTCTGGAAAGCTTTGTTTTCAGAACCAAGCATCTAATTGATGATGAGTTTTTTCTTATTTCTGAAAAGTTTTTGTGTAAAACTACTAAAATATGTATAACTTGCTTGCTTGCTTGTTTGTTTGTTTGTTTGTTTGCACGCGCGTGTGTGTTTGGCGACAGATGGTTGTGTCTATGGGTTATACACATACAATTACATTTGGATAGTGGTGTAAAAGTGAAAGCTTGTATGTGCCTCTGTTTCCCATACATAGATACAAAATGTCTTTTACATGTTAACAACTATTCTTTTGTTTCAAAGTCTTGAAACATCCTCTACAGAAATGCGTCTATGCGTATGTATGTGCATGCTCAGCGAGTACATAAAGAAAAGCATTGCACGGAATAGTTCAGCCGTGGTGTATCATATTACTTCTAGTGTGTGCATCTGTCTAGATCAGATCGTTTCTCCCAGACACTGATGACAAATCAGAAATCTAACTGAGATTCTGTGACATGACACCTCGTTTACATAATTCCTATACAGATAAGCAGGATCAAACCCGTTGGCTACTTGAGCTACGTTCATACTTCGTTTTCCAACTGTAATCTCAGATAACGATTGTTGTTCACATGCTCCTCTCTCTCTCTCTATCCACCCGTCCACAACCTCATCCCAGCATCACAAGTATTCGCTCTTCTTTCACTTTCACTTTCACTTCTTACTGTTTCTCACCTGAACTTAAGTATAGGATTTTTTCCAAATACACATGCACAATCCACAAACTCACACGCGCTCACAGATTCACACACACACGCGCTCACAGATTCACACACACACGCACACACACACACAAACATACACATATACACACACGCGCACGCACACACACACACACACACACAAACATACACACACACGCGCACGCACACACGCACATACGTACCACAAACTGGTACACACATACATACATACGTATTCATCGATTAACGGTTGCCTAGATAGTAAATAGTCACGCATACGCACACGTGCATTAACACATATGCACACACAGACACACACACCCATGCGCGCTCGCACACATATGCACGCACACACACACACACACACATACACACATACATATTCTAACAGAGCGAAAGAAAACTAGATAATCAGACAGGCGGACAGACTGACAGATAAATATATATATATATAATATATTATATATATATATAGATAGATAGATAGATAGATAGATAGATAGATAGATAGATAGATAGATAGATAGATAGAGAGGGAGAGAAAGATAGAGAGGAGAGAGAGTGAGATAATACATAGATTAATAAAGAGATAGAGAGAAATAGAGGAAAGACAGGCAGACAGAACAGACAGATAGACTGATAGATAGAAAGATAGATAGATAGATAGATAGATAGATAGATAGATAGATAGATAGATAGATATATAGATAGATAGATAGATAGATGATAGATAGATAGATAGATAGATAGATAGATAGATAGATAGATAGATAGATAGATAGATTATAAGCAGACCGATAGACCCAGCGAGATAGATAAATCAATTGAAATAATCGAGTGAATAATAAATCAGACTCGCATCTCAAGTGATGTAAGTTAAGATTTCGTTAGTGCTATTATGATTTGTTCCTTGGGCAAATTATTCATTTTACTTCGGTCTTTCTTGTTCCGTTAAGCTGTAAATTATGTATGAATTGTGTTTGCAGCGAGATATAGTGATGGCAATCCTGGTGATATTGAGAAGGAAAGTATTCTCGAAAGATAAGTGTAACATATTCGATTAAACAACGCAAAATTGAAACTCATAGATTTAGCAAAGCCCTGTATTTGTATGCACGCCACGCTAGCAATAGCAGTTAAACCTCACTCTCAAATCACAACATTTGAGTTTAAAACAAAAACAAAAAAAGGAATAAGCGGAAAATTTAACAACGGTATAATTACTCTGAAATGCCTTCTATTAGTGGTTCACTCAATCTTGGCTCGGCAAAACCATTTCTAAAATAGCATCAGATACGACAAACATAGTTATGCAATTTAATCCCATTTGAAAAGATCCGAAACTGATATGCTAGAATAAAAATCGAAAACGAGGAATCATCTAATGCAAAAATCAAGCAGAACATGAAGCTTTTACTGAAAAAAGTATGATATTGTTTCATTAAATTCGGCCATCAATTATATATTTGACTGGTACTAATTTTAATCAACTACGTACAGCTCAGAAGATGTAGATTTGAAATGGGGATATAAATCGGCCTCAGCACAATCTGCAAGGCGGTGGATTGATGGAAGTACAAGAATGTCGAACTGATTGCCTTTCAGAATTTTTTTCGTCTCTTTTGCGTTCTGAGCTCAAATCCTGAAAGATTTAATCCGTCGCCTACCAACTCGTCTGTCTTTAGCCGGAGTCAACTTTGTTGTACACTAGGCATGCGCAAACCTGCGATCCGCAAGACTGAATAGAACGCCTAACGGAAAATTTCCTTGGAATTTTTCTATTTAAGGCAGAGCGATTCCGTTTTCGTAAAACATTGCTCATTCCACAAGTAAAGTATGAGACCAGATCTCCAACCTGAGGATAACTTCTCCCTCAACCCCTTCCACTAGTCTCGGATGATCTGTAAAGGATCATAGGCCCTGCTTTACGTCCCAAGTAAAAGATAAAATAAGCGTATATACTAAAGATGACAATATCAGTACGTGCCATTCAATGTATACAATCACCTCTATTCTTTCTCACCACAACCACAGCCACAACCTTTATTGTTGGTAAAGGTTGTCGTACCACAACCTTTACCAACAATACAACTAGAGATAATCACAGTATCACTGTTCATTGTCAGATGTACTAATAATACAACGATCAACGTCGTTACCTCATTGCATTTCATTTCATTATTGTCCAAGCTAGTTGATATCGTCTTAACAGCCATTAGCACAACAAACACAACTATAACCACGGCTACTAACCTCATGACTAGCAACAAGAGTTTCTACGAGGTCCGTGACAAGCTAGAAATAGTAAGCAAATTTCTTTCAAATCAAACATTATTGTTTTTAAAGAGCAAGGACATTGCCGATAAGGTAGTCCCAGATATACTATGCCTGAAAATGCTCTAGGATCACAAACACAACTACAACCACAGCTACTAACCTCATGACTAGCAACAAGAGTTTCTACGTGGTCCGTGACCTGCTAGAAATAGAAAGCAAATTTCTTTCAAATCAAATATTATTGTCTTTAAAGAGCAAGGACATTGCCGATAAGGTAGTCTCAGATATACTATGCCTGAAAATGCTCTAGGATCATAAAGGTTGGAATGCCTTTGATTATTATACATCAGTGCAAATAGCGCTGACTTCGAACTAAGCAAGAATTGTAACAATGCAACAACACTATCAGCAACATCAAAACAGTGATGACATCATCATCATCGCAACATAATCGGCCATTTGCAATTGTCAGAAAACAAGCAAGAAAACAAGAACACCATATACTAACAATACAACAAAGAACGACCGTCACCAGTATAGCACCCCACCCATTACGGTTGCAAACTCTCCTATCAACATGTCCGCCAATAGCAACACAATACACCAAACTATATATATATATATATATATTATAATACAAGCACTCTTACGTCATTCAATAGGACGCCAAACCCCCTCCAGCTTCCCAAGTAACAAAGCCAATACCATTACTATAACTACCAACACTACCACCACCACCACCACCAACGCACTCATCGCCACCACCACCAACGCACTCATCGCCACCACCAGCTACGAATGTTATATTAATAAATTTTATAATAACAATATAAATAACGATAATAAAAAATTCATTAAAATTAATAACAACGATGACGACGGTGGGGGTGGTGGTGGTGGTGGTGGTGGTGGCGGTGAGGAGGAAGAGGAGGAGGAGGAGGAAGTAGAAGAGGGGGTGAGGATTTCTGTTCTAATAACAAAAATAACGAAAAAGTAACACAGCAACGTCATATACATATACGTGTAAGCATAAGCGCCGTTCCCTCCATATTTTCTTTTGTACACTGCCATCATTCAAAAAGCAATCCCGGAATTGGCAAAAATCTTCTTTATCTACCTCTTATCACATTTTTCGCTTTCTTTTATTTCGTTTTTAATTCTCCTGTAGTCCCCAAATACACTCACCCACATGTGAATAAACAACTAAGAATTTCCATACATATACATACGCAAATATACAAACACTTATGTAAACGAATGCATGTATGGGTGCTGTATTTGTTATTTCTATTCCGTTACACTTAAAGTCTATAATATATATATATATATGTATATATATATATGCATTTATGTATATATACGCGCACATAGTTTTCTCACTTAAATTATTGTTTTTCCTTGTATTTTTTTAAGTTCGTTGATTTTGTTTGTTTGTTTGTTTTGTTTATGTTTTTTTTTTTCGAATTTGATTCAATACTTCTTTTTTCTTCTTTCGATTTTTACAATTTACTTTTCAAATTCTTTTCCTTGTATGATTTTTGTCATAACGTTACACTTTCTTTATAATTTCTTTGTTTTAATACATATACATACACATTAATATATATATATATATATTTACATACATAGATTCATACTTGCATGCGGACGCATATGTATGTACGCATACACACACAGATTCTCTCGACCAATTCTTCATTTTCCAAAGATCTTCCATTTTGTTAAGTATCATCGTTTGATTATTCCAAATACCATCTTTTTTTCCTATCTTTATTTCGTATATTATTATATTTCTTTATTTATCCACTATTTTTCCCCTTTATTTTATTTCAAATCATTATTTCAAATGATTATTGTTATGTTTGTTGCTGTTATTGTTGTTGTTGTTGATGATGATGTTGTTGTGTTGTTGTTGTTGTTGTTGTTCTTCTTCTTCTTCTTCTCTTCTTCTTCTTCTTCTTCTTCTTCTTCTTCTTCTTCTGATTATTATTATTATTATATTATTATTATTATTATTATTATTATTATTATTATTATTATTATTATTATCCATTTAAAATATAACTTTTTTCTGTTTATTGCAACACCACATACGATGTAATATAAAGTTACATATAAACATTGTGTGTGTATGTGTGTGTGTACATATATATATATATATACATATATGTATGTACATATGTACATATATACATACATACTTAGGTGCATACTGCATTAGCACACAACTTTAGCTGAGTTAAGTATATGAAGGTTTATGGGAAAATAACTAAATGTATGTAAATTCTATACACATAATATATTCAATATTTATGTATACATATGAAAAGAAGGGAGCAAATGCATATATATATAAATACATATATACATATATATATATACATACATATGTATACACACATAAATCTACACACATATGTATGTGTGTGTATGTTGTATGTATGTATGTATGTATGTATGTATGTATGTATGTATGTATATGCAAGCATATATATGCATTCATGCATACATGCATATATATACATAGAAAAACAGAGAGAGAGAGAGAGAGAGAAAGTAATGGCTAAGTGGTTAAGAAGCCTGCCTCGTGAAATGAGGTCCTCTGTCTGATTTACAAAATGGTATCTTAAATATGTCTCATTTTTGCTTTAAGATAACGAAGCGCCCGACACCTTAGAGAGAATTTGGGTTTCAGGGGAAATCGAGGAAATTCGTTGAGTGTACAGTATCTGTATCTCAATGTATATTTTTTGTCACACACACTGTAATGCTTGTTCTGCAGGAGATTTACATAAAGAGTGAAAAGGTTAGAGAGAATATTCTCTCACTAATTCTATACAATTCAATGCAATACTCATCGGGAAAACCGATGGTGATCCATGTAGTTTTATTTCGTGTGTGTGTGTGTGTGTTCATATTTGTGTGTGTTCATGTGTGTGTGTATGTGTATGTGTGTGTGTGTGTGTGTGTATGCTTGAACATATGTGTATGTAAATAGTTATATCAGTGTATTGATCTATCTGAGATGAATTCATGATATACTACAAAATAATTAAAATAGATATTCTATTACATGTCACTGCGTAGAAATGTGAAAGCTATATAGGTTTGTATGCGCTGATGTGAGATGTTTGCATTCACGTATGTGTGCATGCGTGTTTATGTGTGTTTATCTGTGCTTTCGTGTCGCATGTATTGGATTGGTGGTACAAACCGAAGAAATGGAACTCAATACAAAAGAAGAGCTCATATATCTATTTGATAGTTGCATAAAGCTATATAAGTGACTCAAGTTTCAATCAAACGAGCTTGAACAAAATTTGATAAGTGCGTCCGCAGGAAACTTTTGCCTATTGAAACTCAGGCGTAGCTTCATAAATAAATGCAAACACTCTCATATAGATATGCGCACAGACACATTGATGTGCTGGAAGAAGTGTAACGATCATCTCTCTTTCTCTCTCTCTCTCTCTCTCTCTCTCCATATATATAATACAAACTTTATAACAAGCTTCACGAAAATGTCACAATATCGGTATAGATTTCTGCTATCCACTCAAATCTTTTAAAAATCAAATTAATATCATCAATTTTTCTAGCCTTTCATGAAATCAATAATTCTTCAATAATGTGTCTCCTACTACAACAGTGCACTAAATCCTATTTGTTTCTGGTCCTGAAGAGGACCAGATGTCAGTGATATATATATATGTGAGATTGCTATAAGTGATTATCGAAGTTTGTGATGGCTAAACTGCGTGGCGACTTTCGAGCGTTTTAGTTGTATATTGTTCATGATCAAAAGAAGCAGACCACGCGCATGTTTCCTTTATAATATTACATTTGTTATTGTGTAGCCCCAGATCAACCTTAATCGAGCAGACAAATGACCAAATATATTCCATTCTCGAGCGTACCGGTTTTTATTTAATTATAGTGTGACTGGGGCAGCAATGTTTAATATGTTCTCATTTCTAAATCATTATGGATTAATATATATTTAGTCCAAATTTTCTGAAAGTTATATAATAGATAGAAGAGTTACTGCTTAATATACTTTTTCCCTTACTGAACAGTATGCCTTCTAAAGGGGAAAATAAATAGTCACTCAAGCTACGTAGCTGTAATTAGGTACCTTAGTAAAGTAAAATCACCTTAATGCCGACTATGTGAGCAACATTTGACTAATGTTATAGCCATTATAAAACACTCTGACAACATGTGTCTTTTTCAAGAACTTTAGCTGAGTAGGGCAAAATAACTATAATCAGAAATCTAGAATCATTCCACATTACGTAACTTTCAGCAGGACGTCAAAAGAAATCCCAGTGCCGCATTTGATTTCTTCCATGAGAAAATTTGTATTGTGCCTGATGTAGTAATCGTCATTGTGAATTCGTGTATTTCAATAAATCAAACAGTTCCTATCGCTTTCTGGTTTGACAAATACCTTATTTCTTCTCTTTTAGCGGCATTAAACAAGCACTGTGTTTTATATGAACGCAACAAGGCACATTACAAACATAAACTTGCAATTTATAAGATTATTTTCAGTAACTTGAAGTCCTGTTTAGGCGGGAAGAACCATGAAACTAACTTGCTAACTTTCAAATCATATCCAATACCAAATACTACTAAACTAAAAGGTCATTGGTGCTAGCATATTGCTATTATCAAACAGAGATAACCTCTCCATGTGAGAGAAGCGTCGAAAGCAACAAGCTTGTAATATTGAGTAACGTGTTTCTGTCACATAGTTGAATGGGATTAATAACTGAATCGAAGAATATGTGCAAAAGACTTGAAGTAACTGAATAATTTCAATTTAGACAGAACTTATTTTGAGATAAGGCATTCAATGGTGAAATGAAATTCGATAGTTATATGGCTTTCTTCAGAGACTAGGAAGGAAATGGAATTGTCAGGATTCCAAGTACAGTCAGTCAGCCAATCATTCTGAGATTTGTTTACATCATTTTAACACTGTTAAGAGTTATGATACTTATTCAGTCAGCACCACATGCTTCACCAAATTTTCAAGAACTATTTGTTACATGTATTTTGGTAAAAACCTCAAACATATGAACAAAACAATATGTTCCTTTCTTTTTCTCCATTGGTCGATGTCTCCAATCGAGAGTATATAAGTGATTACTTCAGTGATTGAATAAAAAGGAAGGAAAGAAAACTAGCCATAACTGCTACATCACTGTAAAACGTCTCACCTAGTGGCCTCTTAAAACATGGTTCAAAAGGCAGTTAGCAGGAGACGTAACGAGTCTGAGGATCCATGCTAACCTACGTTTGTTGCAGTTGTGTATATAGTCCCAGTGTATTGCATTGCTCAGGGGCTTATAATATATACTTAACTCCTTTTCTGAACCCAGAGCACCATGAACAAAATAACACAGCTATTGCTAAATCATGTTTCATAAGAAGTCACTAGGATATGCCTACGCCAAAGTAGCGTTTTAAGCGTGTGTGAGAGTGAGTGTAAACATACATACACACGCGCATATGTGTGTATATATATATATATATATATATATATACATACAGGTGTAGGAGTGGCTGCGTGGTAAGTAGCTTGCTTAAGAACGACATGGTCCCGGGTTCAGTCCCACTTGGGCAAGTGTCTTCTACTACACACAACACATATATATATATGAATATATATATATATATATCTATATATATATACTTGAACACAAGACACACAACGCATATATATATACATATATATATGTATATATATACATAAACATATATATATCTGTGTTTGTGTGTGTGTGTTTGTGTGTTGTGTGTGTATGCATACATATATGTACATTTTATGTTATATACACATACGTTTACATAAATACATACACAGATTCGTATATACATACACACACAGACGCACACACACACATACACACACACACACATATATATATATGAATATATATATATATATATATATATATTATATATATATATATATATATATATATATATATATATATATACTTGAACACAAAGACACACACGCATATATATATAATATATATATGTATATATATATACATAAACATATATATATCTGTGTTTGTGTGTGTGTGTTTGTGTGTATGTGTGTGTATGCATACATATATGTACATATGTATGTATATATACACATACGTTTACATAAATACATACACAGATTCGTATATACATACACACACAGACGCACACACACATACACACACACACAGACATATATATATATATATGTGTGTGTGTGTATGTATGTACATATGACATTTTGAATCCGCTCCACATGACTAAATGACTTAAGGTTTCATAGGCGCATAGGATACGACTATCTTGTTAAATATTCGGAGACAGAGATGAACATGTCCTGCTCGTCCACGAACCATTTATTGGATGGAAGCCGAGTTAAACTATTTTTAAATGCATAAAAAAAATGCAACACCAATCAACTGTCTTGAGTGCTACTTGCGTTTCTTCATTTACACGTGTACAAACACACCACACACACAGACACACACGCATATATAGATTTATAGACACACATACACATACATATATATATATATATATACAGACATATATATAACTATCTATCTATGGCTATCTATCTCTCTATGTTTACGTATGTATATATGACACACCCAAATATGTATGCATCGATGTACGAATGCCTGTACGTTGTGATGTAAAGAGATTTCTACATAAGTTCTGCATTCTCTGTTTATATATTTGTTCATTCATAATCGATTTTTTTTTTCATCTTAGTTCCTGCCACACCTTATCTACTGCCTTCAATGGACAACGAATATAGATAGTTATGGCATTCCAATGCAACTCAAATGAAAACTTGAATAAAATTCTAAAATACAATCCAATATTGTATAGATGTCATCTTCTTGGCAAGTTCCCTTGTGGCTATGTATTGATTGTCGTTTCCCAGAAGTAAGATAGATATCTAGATATCTGCACACCACACACACACACACACACACACACACACACACACACACACACGCACACTCACACACTCACACACACATATATACATGCGCTTGTGTCTAAAAATTATGAGAGTGTAATTGTGTGTTTCTATGTGTATATATATGTACATATATTAACCCACATGGTTACCCACATATATGTATTGTGCAAGATATGAAATATAATGATAGAAACGTAATGAAGCACATTTTGTATATCTTATTCTTGTGATATATCTATATCTATCTGTATGTCTGTGTGTATATGTATATATATATATATATCTATATATATATATATATATATACACATGGATGTACTCATGGATATACATGTATATACATGTGCACATACATATATTCATTTTTATATGCATTTACATACATATGAATAAATAAATGAAACTATATATATGTGTATGTACATATGTATACATGCATACATATATATATATATGTTTTAGTTAGTTGGGTGGGTTGGTGTGTGTAAGATGTGTATTAGCGAATTAGAGTTAGGGAGACAGAAAGTGTAAGAGACGGGAAGAGAAGCGGAATGCACAGTATAAGATTATTAACGTCTCTACCTTGCACCAATATATAATTGCACACGGAGATACATTCTTATCTTATACTTCCTTCTACACAACATAAGACAATGCGTATGATGTTTAAATTAACATATGAGACATTTGATGACGAACAAGTGCATGCGTTTCAATATGTAATATGCATGTATGTATGCAGGTTTCCATGCTTACATACGAACATGTACCCACATCTTTTGAATATAGCGATTCATATGAGATTGCGTGTGTTAGGAAGAAAGTGTTGTGTCCGTAAAGATATAAATCTAATACCCAACAGCTTGTTGCATCTTCTATATCGTGCACAATATGGGAGGGAGTATTACAGAACCATATAGGCTTCATTATCCACTGCTTGACACCAGATCAGGCCAGAAGACTAATCATGAAGGACAATTTCTAGTGTCGGTCATCTTTCACACATATACGTATGTGTGTGTATATATGCATGTATGTATATTTCTGTGTACATACAGACTTAAATACATTAGCATACACACATATGTGTGTGTGTGTGTGTATTTACATGATTTTAACACATATGAAAATGCAAGTTTGGAGGAGTAAGTTTCTTTTTACGTGAAAGTGAAAGTGAATGTATGGACTATCTTCAAATAGTGTATCCACGTATATTACATACATATATATATATATATATATATATATATATATATGATATAATATATATATATATATATTATATATAGATATATATATTATATATTTATATATATAATATTCCCTGCTTCCATCAGTCCTGACGCCTATCATAATAATACTGTAATTGTTCCTGGAGTTGTTTTTTTTGTTTCCTTTGGGATTAAAATATATATATATAGATATATATATATATATATATATATATAAATATAGATATATATAGTATTATATATATATATTATATATAATATATATATATATATATATATATATATATATATAATATATATATATTATATATTATATATATATAATAATATATATATATATATACTATATATGTGGAGGCGCAATGGCGTAGTGGTTAGGGCACGGACTCGCGGTCGCAGGATTGCGGTTTCGATTCCCAGACCGGGCGTTGTGAGTGTTTATATTGAGCGAAAACACCTAAAAGCTCCACGATGCTCTCACAGGGGGTGGTAGTGATCCCTGCTGTACTCTTTCACCAATCTTTCTCCCACTCTTTCTTCTGTTGGCCTGCTTCGCTTAGCCAGCGGGGTGGTCTTCGAAGGCTAAAACAATGCGAACGCTTGTGACCAGCGTGTTAACAACATCTGATGGTCTGGTATGTCACGTGATCACGTGATATAATATAATTATATCTATTATAATACATATATATGCAATATACACGTGTAGCGAAGTTATAAAATAGTAGGTAAAATAAAAATTCTTTTTTTATATAGTGAGATGAAGGGCCTCTATCTCTAAATGAAAATATATATTTCCTCATTGAGAATAGTTTGAACCCCTCTTATGCGGAATTTTTATTCCCTAGCAATAAAATTAAAGATATATATATATATATATATATATATATATATAGATATATAATATAATACATGAATCATATGCGAGACGAATCCTAAACCATAGCCTTGAGAGAATCAATTCATAAATGCATACACATACATACACTTGTTCGTGCATATATATATATATATATATATATATATATATATATATATATATGCACGCACAAGTGTATGTATGTGTATTTTATGAATTGATTCTATCAGGCTAAATGGTTTAGGATTCCGCCTTGCAATCATGAATTCCTGTATAACTCGATCTTATTTTGGGCAAACGTTTTTCGCTATAAGATATTTTCTTTTAATTGTTTTAGGAGAAAGATATTGAAGCCATACGGATGGACTCTACTTATAAATCATAACCTCAAGCTAGTCACAAACTGTGCCACGATAATTCTGCTTGAGAATTACGTTAAAGATTACTGCGTCTGTGGTGTACTCGACCACTTGCATCTACATTTCAATGACTGAATAAACGAAAGAATCAGCATTGAAATCGGTGTAGATCCACCTATATACATTTAGCTACAATATTTGCTTGCAAATATTGTATGTGCAAATCATATGTTCACATATATGTAATTGAGTTTGTGTGTGTTTGCATGTATTTATTCATGTATCCGAGAATGTATGTGACGCATACAGATTGTTTGTTACGCATATAGGTAGCTATATATATATGCCTGAATGTGAGCGTATGTATGATTACGTATCGTGCGTATGTATGATACATTCAATGGTTTTAAGTATAAAAACACGTTTTTTTCACCTTTTCAAATAAATTTCTATCGTTAAAACTAAAGATCGAGTGGAAAATACGGGAAGCACAAAAAAAAAAAATAATAATAATAAAAATAATAAAATAATCATGAATTATATACATATATATATGAATTATATAATGTGCGCAATATATATATATAATATATATATATATATATATATGTATTAAATAAAAACACACACACACACACACACACACATATTATATATATATATTATATATATATATATATAATATATATATATATTGTAATATAAATACACCACACACACACACACACATATTAATATATATATATATATATATATATATATATATATATATATATATATGTGTGGTGTGTGGTGTATATGTATGTGTGTGTGTACATACATGCAACATAAATATACGCGTACATACGTATGAAACTGATAAAGGAATTTAAAAAGAAACGAAAGCTTAACAAAAGAAATTTAGAAACGTAGAATAAGTGTGAAAGTGTGTATGCGTGTAAAAATGTGTGAAATTTTCTGCGTGTGTGACTGTGTGAAATATTTATCATTCTACAAGGAGCGAATAAGTATTTATAAGTATTTGTTTTGAGAATGTATGTATATCTGTGAGGAGCTGGGTTGGAGGCAAATATTGTATATGTGCGTGGTTTAAAAAAAAAAAAAATTTTTATAGATTTACTATGTATTGACAAATATGTGTATTGGGTATATGTTTGTGCGATTATATGGAGGGTCGGGCCTATTAAGCATGCGTGTGTGTATTCGTGCGACTGTTACATTTAAAGTGAAGGCCAATAGTTATTTTATAGATAGATAGAGGGACTGAGGGAGGGAAAGATAGATAGATAGATAGCGAGAGAGAGAGAGAGAGAGAGAGAGAGAGAGAGATAGATAGATAGATAGATAGATAGATAGATAGATAGATAGATAGATAGATAGATAGATAGATAGATAGATAGACAGACAAATTGGTCGATAGAAAGATAGACATACAAACAGAAATATATAGGTAGATAGACAGATAGATAGATAGATAGATAGATAGATAGATAGATAGATAGATAGATAGATAGATAGATAGATAGATAGATAGACAGACAGACAGACAGACAGATAAAGGTTGAGATTATATGGTATACATAGAAAAAGAAGATTGAAATAGAGCAAGTGAAATAGAATAACAGACACAGAGAGAAGGATAGAGAGGGAAAGAGGGAAAGCGAGAGGGCTTTGAATGGTCCTACACGCATATAAATACATCATGAAGTTAATAACATCTTCAAGAAGATCAATACCAGAGGGAAAAGTGACATAAGGCTGTGTAAATTTCATACCTTTGTGTTATACTTAAGGACATTTTCAATTTGAAGGTACGGGGTTAGTTGTTGCCTGGTTTCGACCATTAATGGCTAAAACATACTACAGGACTGCGACAGCCAATGTTTAATATTATATTTCTTTATTGCCCACAAGTGGTTAAACATAGAGGGGACAAACAAGGAGAAATGGATTAAATCGATTACATCGGCCTCCGGTGCGTAACTGGTACTTATTTAATCGACCCCCGAAAGGATGAAAGGCAAAGTCGACCTCGGTGGAATTTGAACTCAGAACATAAAGACAGACGAAATACCGCTAAGCATTTCGCCCCGCGCGCTAACGTTTCTGCCAGCTCGCCGCCTTCCGAGCTTGTTTAATGGTTAGTATTACAATTAATGTTTAATATTACAATTTCAAACACATCCAGTGAAGAGCCGCCAATGTCTGGCCACCTTATTTACACAACCTGTAGAAATAGTAGCCAATTCTATTCGATTATCCTTCATAATGAAGGATATATTGTATAATGTTTTTCTAGATATAAATCGTGATAATTTTGCAAGTGCTAGAAATCGTTCACCATAAGTTCGTTCGTTCATGACTGAACAGCAAAAAGTAGTAACATTGCAATGAATATAGCATGCTCCTAACCGACAATATTTCGAAGACACTTTGATTTGCTATCACCTCGCTAACACCACTATGATCTATTACAGGGTTTCTTAAGCAATTTGTTTTCTCACTTCTGGATGGCAACTAAACACTACTTCACGGTCAACAAATAAGTTTTTATGGGCATTCGGTGAATAACACCCTCGTTAATTACAGATACCCATAAGAGTAGCTCACTGCATCTCTGATATGCTTATGTTTATAGGCATGTGAAGGGCAGCTGCCGCCACGTAATCTCACTATAGGTTCGAAGCTGAGACATTTTGGTTGTAAAGTGAAGCGAAATACTTAACCACGCAGCCATACCAGCGCCCATAATTACATTAATTTTTCAATCTACCGCCTTACTAGATTTCATATTTCAGGTCAATCTCTCATGCTCGCCAATTAAATATTTTAGTTGCTGCCATCAACTAATTCTATCCAACCCACTTACATCATAAGCTTCTCCCTCTCTCTAGCACACTTTATCCACTGTCGTTCTACTTTCACTTTCCTTAAACATTTTCCATCTATTTCTGCATACATAGACACTTTCTTTAACAACACTCCATCTCAGCCAGCCTCACTCACTCCATCTCTCTTGTTCGATCTATCTACTTCTCAATACACACTTATATATAAGCACATATAAAACGCATACACAGACTACATCCATCTATATCTGTCTGTTTCTCATTCACACTCATCAAGTCTACTCTCTAAGCGTATCAGCTGAACCAAAATATTTCTCTCGGCTGTCGAGGCCCCGTGGTTCGGTTTTGATGTGTGAGACAGTAGAAGCAAAGAGGAAATGGTAGGTTGGTGTGTGGTGTGACGAAGAGATGGAAGGTTATCAAAGAAATTCTTTATGAACAGTAAGAAAGATAAAAGAAGAGATGAGAAATCAAACAGAAGAGGAAAAAATATATATAGCGGTATACATACATGTATACACATACACACGCACACACACACATACACACACAAACATACACGTGCGTGTATGTATACAGTCAGATTTTTGTATATAAATTTCCATATATATACAGACCTGAGCATACGAGTATACGTAGGTAATGCTATAGATCAAATATATATATATATATACCTGGTGTATATATGCAGGGACATAAATATATATGTACACGTATGCTCTATATGTATGTACAAGTGTGCACGTGCGTTATTGAACATATATATGCATATGCACAAAAATATATTGTGTGCGTACATATATATTTATATATATGTATATATACAAACACATATATATGTATGCATATGTATATGAATATACGTATATATATATATATATATATTATATATATGTGTGTGTGTGTGTGTGTGTGTGTGTGTGTGTTTGTAAATACACCTGTAAACTCAAATAACTGCAATGTATGCAAGTCAACTTAAATATGCCTGTTTTTTGATGTGTTTGCAAATATATCAATGTAAGAATGAAATAGCGCATACATACACACACACACTCACAAACACATACATGTATATGTGAGTGTGTATATGCATAATCAATATACATATATATTTTCTTTCACACACACACATATGTATATGCGTTCGTGGATATTTAATACACAAACATGTACACACACACATGTATGTATGTATGTAGGTTGGTAGGTATTTGTAAAGGTATATATATATACGCCTATATGTTTATATCTAGATAAAGACTATTCTATATATGCTTATATGAATATATATATATATATATATATATATATATATATATATATATATATATATATATATATATATATATATATACATAAATTAAATACATATATGCCTGTACAGGCACACATGTATATATGCACAAACACAAACATATATATATATATATACATTCGTACAAGCATCTACACCCTCATTGAAACACAGTATGGGTATCTCGTTTAGTGTGGTACCATCTAAAATACAAATTTGCATACGTAACCAAAACACGCACACTTTATTTGCATAAGCCGCTGTGTATTCATATATGTATACATATACAAATTTAAAAGTTTTCTATTGTGCTCGTCGGATACGCGTGTATATGTGTGTGTGCATTTGCTGATAACTACATAGTACAGATGCACAGACTATAAATATATGTAAGGCATATGTACGTACGTGTATTTATGTGTATGTATATGCGAATACACACACAGAAAAATACAAACACGCATACATACATGCATGCATACATACATACATTTACACATGTTCACATTAGTACTTTTGCCTCTTTCCCCAGCCTATAACACCTCATGTTTCCTGCAAGTATGTGCAGAGAGAACAAATTTCAAAGCAGTAACCAACAGACTAACCAGTTGCCGACAGATAAGCTTTCTCCTAGGCCATTATTATTAATATGGCGGTTGCTTTCAACGTGGTATCGGCTGCTACACACATTCGCAAAGTTACTATGGCAACTGCAGCCATTTTGCACGAACACCTATCGTCTGCGCCAACACGGATGTAGATAATATTGAATAGGTGGTGTATAGTAAGAGAAATGAAGTGAAAAGGGTGCATGATGTCTGTGCATGTGTATGAGAGGGAGAAATAGGCAGTGTACTGCGTCTATATGTGTGAAAATACGACCTGAAGAAAGGCGAAGCATGGGAAATAAGGAAGAAAGAGAGAGAAAAGAAGAGGAAGATGTTGTAGTGATGTTGCCAAGCTTATGTATTTATCAGGGATAAATTTAGTTTGAGAAATTTTTAGACTATTGAATTATTATTGCTGTTGTTTTCTTTCTTTTTACTTTTGCTGTATTTGCTTTCTTCAATTCAACCAAGTCATTTTCTCTTTCGACATCTTTCTTTTTGTCTATTTTTTCCTTTTCATTAGGTCTTTTTAATTTTTTTGTTTTTGTTTTCTTTTAATTTTTCCTCATCTTTTCTTTACGTTCATTCTTTCTTTATTTTTACAAAATTTTTTTTATTTTCTCTAATTTTTGAGTCGTCTTTCTGTATCTCTTCCTTTCATTATTTCTCTCTCTCCTCTACCACCAGCACCAGCACCACCACCACCGCATGCCTTCTTACATTCTGTCGATGTGGCTATTTTGATTTTCATGTAACCATCGTATTCTCTTCTCTCACTTCCTATTTTGTTTCCACTCGGTAGTTCCTATAACCATTGTTGTTATTATTATTGTATTTGTTGTTGCTGTTCCTATGCTGTTGATTATGTCTATTTTTTCCCTTTCTTTTGTGTTTGTTGATGGCGTCTCCTTTTTATTATATTGTCAGATTGGAGGTGCAGTGCTGTTGCTGTTGTTGTTGTGTTGTTGTTGTTGTTGTTGTTGTTGTTGTTGTTATGGTTGTTGTTGTTGACGTTGCTTAACTCTGTGACAATCACGTTCCAGCATAATTCTGATGACAGATGTTCCAGTTGTGACTCTCCAGTCTCACACATATATTCAGAGGTATGCTTCCCAGAAAGGGAAAAAATCTCCCACACAATCAATTATGAAACTTCGTTCTCACCTCCCGCAACTTAATGTTAACAGCTGTTACCAAAAATTTAGAAACTGATATATTGTGGACGTATGTCATTCAACAATGGTCCCACAACCTTGAGAAATCCAGGTGGAGTAATGTCCATTGCACTTCACTTGGCATCAACTAGGCATTTGACCGTGATTAGTATGTGCAACTCTTGGCTAAATTATAAGCTTATTGACTCCATCCATCTCTCATCTCTTGGATCGGAAGATTAGAGAAAGATTGTACCATTACAATATACACCAATGGAGTTATTTTTCTTTCTCTCCTACTCTCTCTCTCTCTCTCTCTCCCTCTCTTTCTTTCTCTAATGATCAAGTGAGACCTACAGAAGAATATTTCCTTTACATACGGTACCGTTCAACAGCAACTTATACAGACGTTTTGTTAAACAAATTAAGGTCGAGTGTCAACGAAAAGGTACAAGCTTTAAGTTTTTGTTGAACATAATTATCGCACGGATCATCCTTTCGCTTTATTCTTATTGTTATAGAGCCTCCCCTTAATCGATGTAAAGCCCCATCTGTTTGCGTGTTGTATCTCAACCTTTGATATTGTCATCCATGTTTGGCTCTTGTGTCCAATAAAAGAAATCATCATCGTCGTCGTCGTCATCGTCATCGTCATCACCATCATCATCATCATCATCATCATCATCATCATTATTATCCTTATTATTATTATTATTATTAGAAATCGATATTATTTTTCGGGAGAGTCGATTTCTGATGAAACAGAAATAATAGAAATATTAGATTTACTTAGACTTTTTATAAAGAGTCACTATAATGTGTGCAATTTCTTTAGAGACGGCGGAGATGTGAGCCGACGGTTATGATAAAGCCGGTACCTTGCTCTAGATGACATATGACCAGCAATGTAGACATTAAACAAGCCAATCAAAGCTATTATCTTTAGAAATTGTGACATTCGAATGGGTAGTCCAGTATATTCATTTACTCAGTCATTTCTTCTCTAGCTGGTTGACAATGAAGTCGCGTGGCTTAGTGGTTAGGGTTTTCGACTCGCGATCGCAAGATCACGAGTTCAATTCCCAGCGGCGCGTTGTGTCTTTGAGCAAGACACTTTATTTTACATTTCTCCAGTGCACTCAACTGTCAAGAATGAGTAGTACCTGTATTTCCAAGAGCCAGCTTTGTCACACTCTGTATCACACTGAATCTCCCTGAGAACTACGTCAAGACTACATTTGTCTGTTGAGAGCTCAGCTACATGCGCGTTAATCTCACGAGCAGGCTGTTCCGTTGATCAGATTAACAGGACCCTTTGTCGTTGTAACTGACGGAGTGCCAGTTAATATGATTAATATATTTTGTTGCTTAGCCCCAGGACTTAGTTAATATACGACCAAAGGTTTTCTTGCTCTTTCCATGATTATCCATCCACTTCAACCAATTAGAATGCCTAAGATCGCATAATAAAGCAGTACTTATTTTCTAAAGTAGTAAGATGTTAGCTACGGGAGATATATGGCTGCTATTTCAAGAAGGGTCGAAAAACAGCGCTCAGTTTCCTAATTTTGCTTGTATCGTTCTTTTTGCTACAAGACATGCTGGTATATAAGCATCTCCATCACTAAAACTCGAGGAAATAGTGAGTGCGATATTGCTTCTTTGCATATGTGCCAATATACATATCTATCAGTCAATCTATCTATTTGATTATCCAGGTATTAATAAATACATACGTGTATATATATATGTGTGTGTATGTGTGTGTGTATGTATGTGTGTGTGTGCGTGTGTGTGTCAGACCACGTGTGTATTGCTGATGATTTTCTTTCTCCGTCTTCCCTTCTTTGGACTTTTTTCTTTTTCTCTATGTTTCCGACGAAGAGCTCCGCTCGAAACGTGAGATCCTCCTTCTTTCTTTCCTTTCCTGAGCGTCCAATAACACTACACTTATTCCTCGTCCTCGCGTTGTTGTGTTTTCTCTTTGTCCATGTTTGGATTAACTACATATATATATATACAAAGAGAGAGAGAGAGAGAGAGAGAGAGAGAGAGAGAGAGAGAGAAAGAAAAAGACAGATAGATAGATAGATAGATAGATGGGAGAGAGAGGTGGAAGGAGAATAGAAGGAGAAAGAGAAATGTGTATAGATGTCAGTTCCATAATCTAATACATATATTAAAAAAAAGTGATTGGCCACATGCTATCATTGGCTAACATTGTAGCACCGTCGTTTAGGTTCTGATAATCTACACACCCGAAGATACACGCGAAATTCAAAGAGAATCAAAGAAGATGGGAGATGCAGGCAAAAACGAAAGAAAGAAAGAATGAAAGAAAGAGAGGAAAAGGAAAAGGGTAAAAAAGAATATACATGTATAAAATGCATAAATAAATCAATGAAAAAAAAAAGTAGAGTGAATAAGCATTGTCCACAGGATTTAATGTGTCGCTCTGTATAACTTGGCTAGCTTTTGTTAATTCTGCTGCGCTTTGCAAATAATATACAGTCTCCTGTAACATCTGAACTGGTCACTTGGAACAGCTTTATCGATCGGTAATTTTTACAATGAATCAATATTGAACTACGTGTTGTCAACCCTTTAAAAACGGTGGATATTGTTTAATACACTTTGACATAACAATGTGGAGTGGAGTGAACCGCTGTAATACAGGATTAGCTTTGATCTGTTGCTTGCTGCTGTTGTTAATGTTATTTTTTCTTCTTTTTTCTATTGTTGTTTATTTCATTTTTCTTCTCTTCTCTTCGTTTATTATTATTATTATTATTATTATTATTATTATTATTATTATTATTATTATTATTATATTATTATTATTTTTATTATTATTATTACTACTATTATTATTATTATTACTACTACTATTATTATTATTATTATTATTATTATTATTATTATTATTATTATTATTATTATTATATTATTTATTATTATTATTATCATCATTATTATATTATTATTACTATTATTATTATTATTACTATTATCATTATTATTACTGTTATTATTATTATTATTATTATTATTATTATTTTTATCATCATCATTATTATTATTATTATTATTATTAATTATTATTATTATTATTATTATTATCATTATCATTACCATCATCATCATCATTCAGAATTTTCGAGGTCGGTCAGTTTGGCAAGTTCGTGAGTTCGCTGGACAGAGGTAAGATCGTATGTGAAACGTGTCGATTCTGAACATGCATTAAATAAATAACTGAATAGATGATGAATGTCTGAATGAATGAATGAATGAATGAATGAATGAATGAATGAATGAATGAATGGATAAACGAACTCTCCCAGTGTAACAAGAAACAATACAATTATTATCGGTGCAACATGCGTTGGGTAATGTAAGATGAAAAACTTGTATTCTGATTAGTGTTGCATGAATTTTGCATATGGAAGCATTATGTATTATACATACGCATTTCACACGTACATAGACAGAAACACTCAAGCACACGCACACACACACACGCGCATCTTAAGCCAAACACACATGTGTGCGTGTGTGTGTATTTGTGTGTGTATGTGTGTATATATATACACAAAGGTGGCGAGCTGGCAGAGACGTTAGCTTGCCGGGCGAAATGCGTAGCCGTATTTCGTCTGCCGTTACGTTGTGAGTTCAAATTCCGCCGAGGTCGACTTTGCCTTTCATCCTTTCCAGGTCGATAAATTAAGTACCAGTTACGCACTGGGGTCGATGTAATCGACTTAATTCGTTTGTCGGTCCTTGTTTGTCCACTCTATGTTTAGTCCCTTGTGGGTAATAAAGAAACATATACATACACACACACACACACACACATACACACACACACACACACACCGAAATACACTTATCAAAATACGGCAGATGTTACAGAGGAACTCAAGAGCCGAGAGTTTCGTACCGTTGGCACTTATTAAGCTGGTTTCAAATCAATGAGATTGTATATATTGTAATGCCTCGATATACGAGTTAAATCGTTCCCGGAAAAGGCTCGTAAAGCGAAAACTCGTAAACCCGAAATATAACTCGTAAAAACTCGTAAACCTGTGGTCTCGTAAAACGGATCCTCGTAAAGTGAGGTATTAATGTACCAGTTTGATAAGTACCAACGAAACTCAGGGCCTTTCAGTAACTCTGTGATTTCTGCCAAATTATTGGTAATGTACATATAGTATACTCTCATTATGTACATACTCCTGTTTTGAGTTCTGTTTTCCTATTTACATCACCAAACTTATACATATGTGTATGATCTGTTGCTTGTTTGAGTGTGTGTGTGCGCGCGCGTGTGTATGGAATCGATTTTATAAGTTTTCGATGATGAGCATTTCACCTGCTTGATTACATGCACTATTTATTTATATTCTTGTTTTATTGGGCTGACCCGAAGCTATATTAGAGGACACCCAAAATGTTATTCACTGGAATCAAAGTGGGGTCTCCATGATCACAAAACAAAGGAATGACTTCCTTAAATCTGTACCCTAATACACACATGCATACATACACACGCACACACACACTTGCACATCCATCCATCTATACATACATAGATACATACACACATATGTACATACATACTTACGTACATCCTATGTAACTATACACACATCCATTCATGAACCGCCTCTGAATATAAATGTCTTTGTGCGTACATGAAGTGTCTACATGTCAAATAGCCTTTTCAGATTAGAACTCTACATCTAGCCAAGTAGATGGTAAATCGATTCCTATGACCGTCTGACAATTGCTAGCTTAAGCAACCGAGCTATACATACATATTACATTGAGAGATTCGCTTTGAGCTGAATCCCTTTTTGATCGCGGAGAAAATACCATTCGAAAGACTTGTGTCCTACCCCTGGTACGATCACTTTCTTATCTGCTATAGTCTCTTTAAATTGGAAATGAACATCAACTGAGTAAAGGGCGGTTTGTCACTGAAAGCATAAATTGTAGATTTTCGACGTGGATGCACATCCAAAAACTTTAGGGATTGATCGAATATACCCAATGCCAGTTTTTTTTTATCGTTGGTACTAAGTTTATCAACCATGGAAAGATGGAAGGCAAAGTTCATGTAGGTGATATTTGATGTTAGATTATCAATCAAAGCTTTTAAATGCAGAAAGGCATGTAAACCGTCACTCAACAGATTCTACCAAGCATCGCTGTTAGAAAGCATATTATAAAGTCTTCTTTCATAGAGAGAAAAAAAACCCAAAACAAACGTTTGGAGGAGAGGGAGTAGAAGATGGAGGAACAGCAGCACCAGTAGAAATATCTACTCCAGTATTCAACGATATTTTCTTATCGATCACTGAAATAGCCTTTCTATTTTAGGCACAAGGCCTGGAATTTTATGGTAGGGAATAAGTTGATGACATCGACCACAATGCTCGACTTGTTATTATTTTATTGACTACGAAAGGTTGAAAGGCAAAGTTGACTTCGGTGATATTAGAACTCAGAATGTAAAGACAAGCAAAATGCCTCCAAGCATTAAACACTTGAAAGATATTTTCGTCTGCTGCTCTATTGTCGTCTTAAGAAAACACACAATAATCTTTTCTACTATAGGCACAAGGTATGAGGTTTTGTAAGGCCTACTTCACTGGTAGGTATTTCATCGACTCCGAAATGGATGAAAGAAAACGTTGACCTCGGCGGAATTTGAACTCATAATTTAAAGACGGACATATTGTCGTTAGGCTTTGTGTCCGGAGTGCTCACAATTCAGTCAGCACACAGCCTTGCGAAAGTATATAAGAATAATAATATAATTATCGGTATTAACTGTTACATTGATGATTTTCATCTTCCAAGGTTGATCAAAATAAACCAGGAGGAATACAATGTTGATTCATTCATTTTATATTCTCCATCCACCTCGGAAAGTCTGTCTTTTACATATTTTTTCCTAACAAACCTTATCAAGTAAATATATGAGCGTCTGGCATGCTACACACACGTTAAGTTACATAACATGCATTATGTACTGCTCATGGACATAGACAATGAATAAACTCTCTCTCTCTCTCTCTTTCTCTCTCTCTCTTTCTCTCTCTCTCTTTCTCTCTCTCTCTTCCTCTCTCGCACACACACAAGCACATACATACAGATATCTGCAGTTGCGTGATTTCTGCTCGAACAAGCGCACACATTCAAACACCCACACGTACAGGGAGATACCACCACATACGCATATAAAGAAGTGAATTTTTTTATTTGAAAATTCTCCTGATTGCGCGCGTGTGTGAGAGAGAGAGAGCGTATGTGTGTGTGTGCGCGCGCGCATGGTCGAAATCACGGTGTAATTTTTTTCTGCAGCTAATATTTTCTCTCTCTCTCTCTCTTTCTCTCACTCTCTTTCTTGCTCAAACACTTATTCACACACTCAATCACACACTCACTTACTCATTCACTCACTCACTTGTTCACTCACTCTTCGTTTCTTTCTCTTATGCCTAGTACGCATGTGTGCGTACTAAGAGAAACAGACAGAAATAGAAAGACAGAAAGAGAGAGAGAGGGAGAGAGAGAGACAGACAGACAGACAGACAGACAGACAGATAGAGACAGAGGTACTGTTGTTATTCAGTCCCTAGTCGGCACTGATCGAGTACCTCTATATTTAAATGCATTCACTCCATGAGCATTTCGTCTTATTTGATATTTAGACTATATTTTGCAATGTATCAAATCTAAGACGTTTGTGTACAGTCTTTTTCTTTACTTTTCTTTTTTTTTTTTTTGGCTGTGTCTTACTTTTTTGAGCACGTTTAGTAACAGTGTAGATATTCCATAGATGGATAGATAAATGGATTGCTGGCTGGCTGGCTGGCTGGCTGGCTGGATGGATGGATGGATGGATGGACAGACAGACGGACGGACGGACAGTGAGAGGGTGGCGTTTTCTATTTTAGCGATTATAGTATGCACTACTTAGCAAAGTTTTCACAATGTCGTTCATATCTATAAAATCGTTGGCTGGAGTGTTTAGAGTGCCAGGAGGTATTTAGAAGTTCGTTTCACAACCGCGTTGTTTGAGGTTCTTATTGAACGACCCCTTGAGCGAGTATTTCCTAGTGCAGTTCCCCCTGAAAACAATAGTGTTCTTGTTTATGTTGTGTTTTTCTGTACTGTGTTACTTATGTGCTAATTAAGCAAAAATCAATAAAATACATAATTGACTGAGATTGGTATCAAGACAATAAGACCGATAAAGTCACTGAAAGCGGTGCTCCAGCACCTGAATCTAGTAGAGCGGATGAAGAATTAAAAACTTATAAATATATAGATTATAAGAGAGAGGGAGAGAGGGGAGAGATAGAGTGAGTGAGTGAGTAAGTGAGTAAGTCAGCAGAACTGACAAAGACGGCGAAATAGTGGGTGGGGATTAAAAAAGCGAAACTGAAATTGGAAACGAAATTGAAAAGAGATGGTCAGTATAAAGTGGGGCAGAAAACAGGAACAGAGACACACTTAAAGAGTAAAGAGAAAAAAAAATCAAAGCTGATAAATTAAAGCCAGGCAGGCAGAAAAGACAGAGAGTTGGAGGTAGGTTGAGCGAAGCAATAATAATAGTAGCTTACCGGCAACGGTTCTAGCCCCATTCTCATTCTTTTAGCGTTGTTGCTCTCATTTTCACAAGCCGTTGCTAGTATACCTTCAGCGGCTGCAGACGTCAGATGTGGTGGAGTCGGGCGAAGCTGTCGAAGAATGAAAAAGAAAAAATAAAGTAAATTCACCCATCAATTCATAAAGTTGCAGTGTCATAACCGACACTGAGCAAATGTGCATGTCGTTTCCATATGTGATTA
>NC_043003.1:34267521-34290021 GCF_006345805.1 Octopus sinensis
TTAATTCAGTTCGGGATGAGATCCTTGTATAAAACACTTTTATTCCTATATGTCTATAATTTTTTTTTTCTCCTTCTTATTCTTTTAAATTTCTTTGTTATTACATGTTTGCATATATATTTCATTACTGTGTTGTTGTTGTTGTTGTTGTTGTTGTTGTTGTTGTTGTTGCTGCTTCAACATTAAGTTCTGAAACACACACAAGCATACACTCATAAAAACACACACACATGCACACATACACATTCAACCAACCAACCAACCAGCCAGCCAACCAACCAACCAACCAACCAACCAACCAACGTCCACCATTTTTACCTTTAGTTATTTCAATCCTTATCAGTAATTTTCTCTTACCGAAGGGGGCAACCATTTTTAACAACTCAAGATTACAATCATTTTGTTCAATGACAAAGAATGTAAAACACACACACACACACACACAAATACATTTGCACGCGCACACGCACACACACACACACACATACACACATATATGAATCTGCTGAAGTAAGTGCACACATATCTTTTATATGCATGTACACACAAAAAAAAAAAAATTCACTAAAAATACATTCACCTACATTATAACAAGCAGACCCACAGAAACATATACTGACACCGAAACAGACATACACGAATAAAGCATATGTGTGTGTGAGTGTATACATATATATACATACGCACGCATAATATGTATATAAGTATAATATACATGTATACATATCTATGTATATATATAGATATATATATATATATATATATATATATATTTATACATATATGTATATATATGTATATATATATATATATATACATATATATAACGGGAAGCTTTATGAAAATAAACAAAAGACGAAGGCAGGTGGAAAACAAACGAACAATTGTATTAGTATGGCGCTCAGGAAATATAAATAAAACAAGTCTTTAACGTTTCGAGCCTACGCTCTTCAACAGAAAGATACACAGAGAGAGAAAAACACAGAAAGAAGGAGAGAAAAAAAATGCGTGCAGTAGCTAACGAATCAACATGGCGATATATATATATATGTATGCATATCTATCTATCTATCTATGTATATATATATATGTCAACACACATGTGTGAGTGTGTTTGTGTGTGAGTGTGTGTGTGTATTTGTGTGTGTGTGTGTGTGTGTGTGTGTGTGTGTGTGTGTGGTGTGTGTGTGTGTGTGTGTGTGTGCATTAATCCAATCAAGAATACGCTCATAACAGATTAGGTTAAGCGTTCTTTGAAACTCTTGTGCAAAATTTCACGTCGACAGACGAACAAAAATACACACGCACACACACACACACGCACGCACGCACACACACACACACACACACACACACACACATGCACGCACGCTCGCACTCATACAAACTCACATATTAACAAAGAAATAGCTTTTTTGTTACACAAACACGTAGAGACGTGCTATTACACATACATGCACATACATACTGATGAGGAATGCTTAGCACCAAAACAGACACGACTAATATATCAACATAAACACAAACATACATACATAAATGCATACATACATACACACGTACATATAAATAGTAATAACGGTGTAAATAATAACAAATACAACAAAGATAAGGATCAAGATAAATAGAGTGTTTAAAATAAAACATAGACCAAAAGAGCGATTAAATAGGAATGAAGACAGTAGTAGTAGTAGTAGTAGTAGTAGTAGTAGTAGTAGTAGTAGCTGTTGTTGTAGCAGCAGCAGCTGGACGGAAGTAGTAGGACGCTGGGAGATTAGGGTTGAAAGACGAGAAGCAAGAAGGGGGGAAATAAGAAAACAACAACAACAACAACAACAATAATAATAATAATAATAATAATAATAATAATAATAAATGGCGCTGTTATTTAATCAGATAGATTAATAGACAGATAGATAGATGAGTGCTTAAAACGTTAGTTATCTGGTAACAAAAACAGGATGAGGTAGGGATGGAGTTCAATTGTTAGTCTTTACCAGGAAGCAGTCCTAATGTCTATACATCTGCTAAGGGCTTTGTAGTTGACATGAAAGTTGCTAAAGACACCACTCTCTGAATCCCTTCGAAACTTCTCTCTTGCTTCGTTGTTTTTTTGTTTTTGCTTTCTTATTTATGCGTAGCAGGTTGGATGAATATATTCTTTTTTAGCGTGAAAGATTATTTAAAATTAGTTACAAACACTATCAATTATCAGAGTTGTATCGTTTATAAAGTCGTTCTGGGTATTTAAAGCACAGTTGTTTTATTAATCAAAGAAGGGTAAATGGCGTTTATGACGTTTGTGTTGAACAAAGGGTCTGTGCAACGTTATTTAATTCGAACTTTGGAAAGTTGATACCTGTAAGGAAAAGGTGGGTAGCCATAAAGTCTCTAGCGACAGAGCTGAGTAGGAAGGGATGCGAAAAAAGTTTACAGGAAAATCTGACAGGTGACACATATTAGGGATAACGAGTGGAGAAAGACGA
Source organism: Octopus sinensis (assembly GCF_006345805.1). Lineage (NCBI taxonomy): Eukaryota > Metazoa > Mollusca > Cephalopoda > Octopoda > Octopodidae > Octopus > Octopus sinensis. The sequence goes on from NC_043003.1 coordinate 34,270,008, forward strand.
GTGCAACAGGTGGTTTTCAGAGGAGTTGGTACACGACTAGAATATGAAGAGAAATAAACAAAGAGCTAGAAAGAAAGAGAAAAACAATAGCATGTCTGTAGACATTTTATTTTACATGTTGCGGCTGTACTGTATGACAGTGAATCAGCTAGATGCGGCCCAAGGGCCTGAGATACTTTAGGATCGTAACAGACAGTGATAATTGTCTTTCGCAGTGGATCAAAATCTGCCTCAGTTTTGGAGCATATTTTGGCCTTTGAAGAAGCTTGGTGTTTAAATGCAGTCTTGGATATATTATACATGTGTAGTATCCACGAAAATATATCACGATTAAAAGACCATGCATTTGCAGTAAAATTGTTGATTTCACATGTGTATTACATTAGGGGACGGTGGCGATAAAATAAGTACTACCCAAGTACTGGAGTCAATGTAATCAACTAACCCCCTCCCTCAGGATTTCAGGCTTTGTGTCTATAGTACAAAGGATTATCAATGAGCAGGAGAGGAGAGGTGAACTGTTATGAGAATGCTTCTTTGATATGGAATGTTTTAAGGATGGTAAAGAGGACTAGGTGTATGTGTATTAAAGCAGTGCTTGCCTGGATGCAGCAGCAAAATTATATGTGGATGAATCTGGTTCACAAAACATCAAAGTGGACTGATGGATGAGACCAACTTCAAAAAGAATAGATCATCAATGTACAGGTGAAATGTGCAGTAGATATAACGGTGTCCTAGGCTTAATAGTATGCCAGAAGGAGAGAGCTCCATGTAGACACACACACGTACACTTCAAGTATAGGAATCTTGCGTCCTAAGAGATGAAATATTTGTGGTCAACTTCGTTAAGAAATTCTCAAACAAAATATCATTGTTTAGCCCCATGTCAGCTTTAATGTATCACACATAATATTCAATATATTCTAGCTGTATCTATCCTGTATATTTCTTATGTGGCATGACCACATTAATCAAGATGTGTCCTTTTCTAAGATAGGGAAATGTGACTTGAAGATTTAGCTGCTTTCTGGCAGGTCGAACGACCACACAAAGGCTATCATGTTCGAAAGTTTTTTTTTCCCTAATGATAACAACATTGCTCTCGTCCAAATTCAGAAGGATAAAAATACAACTAGTCTCGACGGATTACAAAGATCACGAGCATTGTCCCTTACTCCAGACTCAGCTAGTAAAAATAACGAAAAAGGTAAAAAGGTAAATCAGATTTTCAATATAGCTAGATTTATGGAAATATTACAGGTAGTTGCTGAGAATTTAAATTGGATATGGTGACTTTGTACGGCTGTTACATAATATGCATAGAATATGTATATAAGATAATATATATATGATATATATATATATATATATATATATATATATATATATATATATTATATATATATATATATATATATATATATATATATATAAATGTAGGTATGTATTTCTATATATATATATATGTAAATATATACATATGCGTGTGTGTATATATATATGTATGCATGTATATATATATATGTGTGTGTGTGTGTGCGCATATATGTGTGAGTGCGTGTGTGTGTGCATATATAATCTATAAAACAGTTTCGACGCCTATATACGACAGCGTTACAGAATCCTCAGGAATTTCAAACTATATTATTTCTTAGAATAGAAAAGTTTTCATATTAGAACAGTTAACAAACATGTAGGTTATGAATTCTGCGGAATAGAAAATGATAGCAAATCGGACATACAGAAGGGATTCTTTAATCTTTATCATGCCTTATGGAATATCCGTGGCAAAGTCACTTCAAGTTCAAACAGCGCAGTGATCTTTCACATAAAAATATTTAATAATTTCTTTTGAAGATTTGATTTCGGACCTACACAGTGTGCTAAAATATATTAGTTTAAAATTTTGGCATAAAGCCAGCTATTTCAGGAAAAGGGGATAAGTCAATTACATGGACCCAAGCACTCAACTGATACTTATTTTATCGACCCTGAAAGGATGGAAAGCAAAGTCGAATTCGGCAGAATTTGAACTCAGAACATAAAGACGGACGAAAAGCCGGTGTGCTAACAATTCTGTCTTACAGAATGCTAAAATATATTGTCTTCAGCTGAGCAACGTTAAATTTTGAAAAGTTCATTAAAAAAGCCTGTCAATTGAAAACACTTTGTTGGAAGATAATATTCTGATCAACAATCTAAACGTCTCACCTTTTGAGGGAAATCTAGCATTTTATTATCTAATGCATAATTTCTTTCTTTTTCTTTATGTTTTTTTAGGTAGAAGTGATTTGATAGACATTTAGCTGCTATTTCTAGAAGGTCGGTCGTTCAGGTGAGGAAAGTTACCCTGGTAGATTCGCAAACCTCATTAACAGAGTTCAAAGTAAAAATAATAACAAGAGGAGCAGGCGGTAAGAAATTTGGGTTTGACTGTTGATAAAGGCTTTGGAGTCTTTTCATAGAGGTGTGTTGAAACAATTTAGGAAAGGTTTAATTAACAGATATATGATCTCAGGTTACAAGGCAAAAAAAAAAGCAAATAAGTAAAAACATCATTTGATTTGAACAATCCCTAACTAATGATTTTGTCTGTCAGAAAATTCGGAAAATTACCCATTTCTCTGTCTCTCTCTCTCTCTCTCTCTCTCTCTTACACACACATACATATAATGGCAATGATACTATATATACGTACGTTTATACGTTTATATATGTGAATTAATCAACCATAAAGAAACTTATATCATTCTCCCTCTCTCTCCCCCACTTATCTCTCTCTCTCTCTCTCTGCATACATACACACCTCCAGATAATTATACTCAAAATATTATTTAAGTAAACAAATATAGCTATGCAGATGACACCTAGTCATGTTTATTACGTTGGTATATTGAACTGTTTCCTGGCATATCTGATAAGTATCGTTTTTTTTTTATAAAGGAATATTCTTTTAGGTGATACTTTCAAAATCTATAATGGATCCATCCAAAAACAAGCATATGAGTGGCCTTAATATACAATACATTATCTACATCATACAAAATATTTGCGTTCACCATCCGTGAATGGTAAAAATCAATGTGGCTGACTATACATTGACGCTCAGAATTATAGAAATACCAGCCAAGTCTCCATCAGATCACAGTCTTACTTCTTAAGACACAAAAGTGAAACGAGGGAAAATCGTTGGATATTGGATAATATTGTCCAAAAACACACAAAAATGTCATGGCCGAAATGAATTTGATCTGGGTTACAATTATTCAACAACAAGAATAATTAAATGCGGTGCGAAGTTCGCTTCTCAACTATATGGTCTCAGGTTCAGTCCCACAGCGTGACAGCTTGGGCGAGTGTCTTCTACTATAGCTCCGGGCCGACCAAAACCTTGTGAGAGCATATGACTAACAGAAACTGGAAGAAGCCCGTCGTACGTGTGTGTATGTGCCTATATTTATTTCGCTTTCACCATCGCTTGGCAGAAGGTAATGATTTATTTACGTTCCCGTAACTTAGTAGTTCGGCAAAAAACCCCCAAAAAACTGACAGAATAAGTACCAGAATTTTAAAATAAGTATGTACTGGTGGGTTGGGGTCGATTCGTTTGACTAAACCCTTCAAGGCAGTGCCCCAGCACGGCTGCAGTCTTCAAGAAAGAAAAAAGATAAATGATAAAACAAATCGCTGATTATTATCAGAGTCGAAGTTAACTTCTGTCAGTTACTCTATGAAAGAAAATATGGAGTAAGCTATCACAGACAAAGAAATTACCATCACAATATTAGTTAGGACTCATAAACGTCCAAAGAGAAGCTGTATAATTTCAAAATAGATGCTTTGCTATTGTTTCACCCACGGTTGCTTAAAACTGAACAGATATATGATCAAAAGTATTTCAGTCGTAATTATCTTGTCTATTTAAATGTATGTAGCATACTCTGAGCTTTCTTCTTTTTGAGAGTGATTTAACTGCTATTTCTAGCATTTTAAGTGACCATGTAAAGCTACCTTCGATTATTCGCTGTAAAGTTATCTATAAGTGAAATATCCAATAAAACAAAGACTTGAAATATATCTACATCATTATATGATGTTCTTGATTGTGTTCCAGTTATTGTGTAGCACGGGGAGAGGAGCATCGTATCATATCTAATTTGTTTCACTTTTTCACTCTTAATGTGTCTATAACATTATTCCATGCGTTTTGTCCAAATTTTTTAAATGATAAAGGGCTTCGCAGGTATTTGGCATCTATCACTGACTAAACGTCGCCCTTTTCAAGCCTAGCCAAGCACATAGGCCCGGTTTCCCGGTTTCTGTGGCTTATGTGTTCCCTCCAGCTGGACGGGACGCCAGTCCATTGCAGGAAGGGAGAGTGAGAGAAAGTTGTGGCGAAAGAGTACAACAGGGGTCGTCACCAACCCCTGCCGGAGCCTCGTGGAGATTTTAGGTGTTTTCGCTCAATAAACACACACAACACCCGGTCTGGGAATCGAAACCGCGAGTCCGCTGTATTAACTACTGGTGCGTCTGTATAGAGAATCTCTTGTTAGTTGTTGTGATTATTGTTGTCGTTGTCGCTCTGTTTCAGCCCTGATTGAACAGATAATTGATCATAAGCATTCCAGCTATGACCATCCCATCTTTCTCCTATGTACAAGGAATCCAAGATCACATTAACCAGCAGGTCGGAAAACACATAATTGGTAAAGAGAATTGGTTCATCTGTACATCAGCTTCTCAGTACAAAGCCAAATGCTTTTGATATAGTTATCTGTTATGCATTGTTGTAAAATCAGCTACCGAGTAGAAACACACAACAAAATAGCCAAAAGTTGCCGGAAAAGGTAAGTATCCATAACAGACCAATAGGAAGCTCATAGTATTGTACTTCGTCTAAAGATCTACATCAGTGCACAAGGCAATATCACAAAATACTTCCGCCGGACTAAGAAGCCAGAGATGCTACACTACACAAATATAAAAACTAAAATAAGGGTAAAATAAACTGTAGATAATAGAGCGAACTGCACTTAATAAATCTGTGAAATGGTGAGGGTGAATGAAAGATTTCTAGGTTCTCTATTTGAAAATTTCCAAACTTAATCTGTTGGAGATTTACACCAAAAATTCACCTTTCACAAGCATCACATGCGCTCTTACAAAAACATTAACGTACATACATCTGCACAAACTAATGCACACACACACACACACACACACACATGTGCACAAACCAACGCCAAAGACGTAACTAACACGCACACACTCAAACAAACTATTCCAAGCATGAGAAATATTACATATACTACATAAGCATACATAATACATACACACACATACAAATATTCGCCTTCATAGAAACTAAAACACATATATATACATATGCAAACACAAACTCACTAATACAGTTTGCACGCACATGGAAGTCTAAACTCTGTCAACATAAATTCTTATTATTTTATGTCCAACAAAAGAGACTTGCCATTCTCTGCTAAAGGGTGGACACACACACACACACAACACACACACACACACACATAAATGTATGCACATAAACACACATACAAATGTGTTCTCAAATACACATATACATTACTAAAGCTAAAAGTTTGCTACATGTAACATCCATGTCTCTACATGTACGAAAATGTATACGATAAAAGAAACGTCGCCCCTTTACAAGCCAAGCCAGGCTCATGGGCCCGGTTTCCCGGTTTCTGTTCCCCCCAGCTGGACGGGACGCCAGTCCATCGCAGCGTTACTTAAGAAACAGGAAGACAGAGTGAGAGAAAGTTGTGGCGAAAGAGTACAACAGGGATCGCCACCACCCCCTGCCAGAGCCTCGTGGAACATTTAGGTGTTTTCGCTCAATAAACACACACAACGCCCGGTCTGGGAATCGAAACCGCGATCCTCCGACCGCGAGTCCGCTGCCCTAACCACTGGGCCATTGCGCCTCCACATGAAAATGTATACACAATTAAAAATGTTCCTCAGTTTCCCAATACTCTAAAAGTGCATGTATACATACATAGGCATAAGATTTCGTATAAATTTTACAATGATGTATACAAAAAGTAAATATACCTATATTAGTAAACTTGTTCATATATGAATGTATACACACTCTCTCTCTCTCACACACATACACACACATACACACACACATATATATATATATACAGAAATTTACGTGCATACGCATACACAAATCAACATGCATTACGTTCACAAACGAATAAGTACATAAGTGTGTGTGTGAGAGACAGAGAGAGAGAGAGAGAGAAAGAGAGAAAGAGACAGAGAGAGAGAACATATCTATATGTGAGCCTTTCTGTATGAGTGTGTATGCATTTGTGTCCTGGTTGTGTTTCTTATTCACATTACCAATCTAGTGAGAAGAATATTCTGTTAGCTTATATTCTTTCTTCCTCAAGTCTCAGCTTTCCCTACTTCTTCCTTCTCCCTCTCTCTCTCTCTCCCTCCTTCCCTCTCCTCTCTGTCTTTCTGTCTCTTTCTCTTTATCTCTATTTACCTATCTATCCCTCACTCACTTCTGCTTGCTATTTTTCATATATTCTCCTCCATCACTCCCTCTCTCTCTCTCTCTCTCTCTCTCTTCTCTCCCTTTCTCTCCCTGTTTCTTGATATCTCGTTATCTGCCTAACTCCTCTTTTCTCTCTGTCTCCCAATTCTGTTTCCAGCAGCATTTTTAACACTAAACTTATTTTATATTTCAAATCTTCAAAAATTAAAACAAAACACAGCACAGCACGCGAGTCTACACACACACACACACACACGCACACACACCTACAAGCACACACGCATACGCGTCACTACAAGCACAGACACACACACACATACATACCTACAAGCACATGCATTATATACCTTCACACAAACATACTATATCCACACATTGACATTCATACATAGACGCGTACAAGCATTCATTCATATATAATTGAACATCACTCTGATATATGTTCATGCATGCACACACATACACACACATACACACACACACATGCACACACACACACACACATGCATACATACACACTCATGCGCACCTACACACATCTCCCACACATGCATACATCCTCTGAAACCATAGATTCCTTCTCCTCCTCTTCCTCTTCTACCTCGTAAAATACAAGACAAACAGCCAAAAATCCAATCTCGTACCTTTGACGGCCTCTTTCCTATACTTACACACACGCAAACACAGACACACACACACACCACACACACACACACATACATACACCTATAAATACGCATGCATGTATGTATGTATGTACGTACGTACGTATGTATGTATGTATGTATGTATGTATGTATGTATGTATGTATGTATGGTTATTGTTGCTTTGTCTTTTGTTTTGTTCAAGAATTTCTACATTTCTTCCCTTTTCCGCTCGACTCCCAACTCCACACCATCTCGTCTACTCCCCCAGCATCCTACTCCATCATCGTTCCCTTCACACACACACACACCCCTCCCTGTTCTTTTCCTTGCCTGTTCCAGCTCTTCCTACTTCAGTACGATTCTTCGTTGGTTATTTGTTATATATAATTTTGTGGAGAGAATTTATCATTATTATCATTATTATAATTATTATTAGTATCATTATCATCATCGTCATCATTATCATTTTTGTTGCTGATGTCGTTGTTGTTGTTGTTGTTGTTGTTGTTGTTGTTGTTGTTGTTGTTGTTGCTGCTGCTGCTGCTGCTGCTGCTCTTGTTATTGTTGTTGTTTTTCGTAATTTCATTTTATTTCATTTCAGAAGAAAATGGTAAAATGTAAATTTAAAACATAAATAAAATATAGCAAAAAAAAGTGAAAAAAAAAAAATGTAGAAGGGGGTAAAGGGAAGGAAATAAGGAAGGAAAGAGAATCTATTTTATTTAATTTCTTTTATACTTCCTTTCTGTACTTTCGTTTTTCTTTTTTTCTTTTTGTTTTTTGTTGTTGTTTTTTTTTGTTTTCTTGCCCCCTACTTCAACCTCCTCCCACCTCGCTATTCCTTCTTCGACTTTGATACATCGGCACTGCCTTGAGCTTAATATGGACGCGAAGGAATGCTGAACCATGACGTTCATACCTGTTTTACTGGAATTATGATAACCACTACTACTACTACTACTACTACTACTACTACTACTACTACTACAGCAATGTACTTGTATTGGCCGATTCAGTAGTGTATTAGACTATATGCAGTATACAGTGAATATAGTATTGTAGTGACTTTAGTTCTGGGATTAAATCCGTGTGTTTGTTGATCAACTTCGTTTGTTGATCCCTCTAGCTTTAGAAGCGATAAATTTAGTTGCATTTATACATGTATCAACTATACCATATTTTTTTCAACTAAAGGAAGTTGCTTCGTTGTGACTATTTATTTGCGAGTAATAATTATATATAAGGCGGCGAGCTGGCAGAAACGTTAGCACGCTGGGCGAAATGCTTATTGGTATATCGTCTGTCTCTACGTTCTGAGTTCAAATTCCGCTGAGGTCGACTTTGTCTTTCATCCTTTCGGGGTCGATAAATTAAGTACCAGATACGCACTGGGGTACATGTAATCGACTTAATCCCTTTCTCTGTCCTTGTTTGTCCCCCTCTAACTTTAGCCCCTTGTGGGCAATAAAAAAAATTATATATTGTCTTTAAGCCAGTGAGCAAACGAAATAGCATGCCGGACAGAATGCTTAGTGGCATTTCGTCCGTCTTTACGTTCTGATTTCATATTTCATCAAAGTCGACTATGCCGTTCATCTTTCCAGAGTTGATAGAGTAAACACCAGTCAAGTACTGTGGGCGATGCAATCGACTTAACCCGCACTGTGTCAAACTTTGGAACCATTAATTGCATATAGACATTTTTCTCTCTCTTTCACTCTTTCTTTTTCTCTTACTGCTTCTCTTCGCCCTTTCTCTGTTTCAATAACAACCAAATATTTACTGGTGTCTGGATACAGAAATATATGTGATTCGAGACTGTCCTGTAAGCATTGTCATCTAATGAATGGCATCAGTTCATTTGATTAATGCATCTGAACTATATTTGATAAACATCTACGAGAAGAACAAAATTCTTGCAAGAGAACACTCATTCTTCTTCTAACTAATTTCGCGATATAAGTCCTTTCGTTGTGCTCGACGACAGGAGTGTGGTCTATGTTTAAATTTCCAAGTATAAACACTTTATTTTATTTATTTACTTTTTTACTTTTCGTTTTTGTTTCAGTCATTTGATTACGACTATGCTGGAGCACCGCCTGTAGTCGAACAAATCGACCCCAGAACTTATTCTTAGTAAGCCTAGTACTTATTCTATCGGTCTCTTTTGCCGAACCGCTAAGTTACAGGGATGTAAACACAGACACACAAGCATACACACACACATATGTACATTGTATATATACAACGGGCTTCTTTTCAGTTTCCGTCTACCAAATCCACTCACAAGGCTTTGGTCGGCCCGAGGCTATAGTACAAGATACTTACCCAAGGTATCCCAAAGTGGGACTGAACCCGAAACCATATGGTTGGTAAGCAAGCTACTTACCACACAGCCACGCCTGCACCTATTTATTTATTCATTTTGCTTTTTACATTGGTAGAATACTTATAAGTATTACAGTATTTAAGGTACTGAGTGTTTGTATCAGGCAAGTACTAACTGGTTGGTTTTTCTTTTTGAGATCTATACATATCCACCAGATATAAAAATATAAAAAATGTTTTGCTTTGGCAGATGTGGTCGCAACTGGCAAACTGATCGGGAACGTTCACATCTATATAACCCGGGGAAGTGATCACGCAATGAGAAGAATGCATAGAGAGATATAGTAAATAACTTTATGCATATAATTTTGCTAGATGAAGACTTAACGATTTCAGTCAGAGTGCGAAATGAGAATCATTGGATCTACACAAACTAATGTGATTATGGAAAGAGCCTTGATAACTCTCACTATTACCATGGTTATTAGCATTATTACTATCATAGCAGCCATTGCACTGTTCCTCTTTCCATACCATATATTTGTTTACAATATATATAAGCCCTGAGTGAGAGTTATAACATCTGCTCATGTGGTCAGAAGACAATAAACATCAAGTGTTCTTACACTGTCTGTATCATTGAGTTCTTTCTTGTTATGGACATCTGTCATCTTTTGAAGAGAATCTGTTTCATTTAAGACATTATACATAAAGCAGCATTTTGGTTTTGTTACCGGTTAGCCCCAGGTCATCACTAACGGAAGAAACTTATAATGAAAGATGTCTCGGCTGTGACTCCATTTTTTTTTTGTTCTTTTTGCATATCCTTTGTTTTTCTAAGATAGTTTGAGATATTTGACTGATAGTTCTATCTGGTCGTGCACCAAGTAGAAGCTCCTTCATGTGAATTATATTTGCCTTCTTGAAATAAATGTGGCTTTTATAATTTAATCCAGTCTATCACAGATTTCTCGCACGAGAAATTTCTTTCAGTACTGCTAATTTGACGAAAAATTCGTCAATTCTACGGCTGTGACTCTCTGCAATCAATGTTTTACTGCAGCGTTCATGGTAACTCCTTTTACTGAGATGAACTCAGTTTTGGAGCGCTATCTATTTTGGCGACCAACATATGTGTAATTTGTATTCGAAATATTTAAATCAATTGTTTACTTTCGCTATACAGTCTTCTGCCTATACTCCGTTTTATAAATATGTGTGTAAATATATATATACACACACACACACACACACACACATATATATATATATATATATATATATATATATATACATATATATATATGTATATGTATATATACTTATATACATATACATATGTACATCTCCTAACCTGGCTCGTTCCCCTGGTCCCACCCACACTGCCGCACTTGCCCTAACCTTTCCAACACCACCAATCTCACAGCCACCCATTACCGTCCCTATCATATTACCTGACTCCTTTACCTGCCCGTCTAGCAACGTCATTTATTGTATCCCCTACTTTTTCTGTCCTTTCTGTGCATCGGTCAAACGGGATGCCACTTGGCTGACCGGTTCGTGGAGCACCTCCGAGACATTAGACTCGACAATGACACCCCGGTCTCGCGCCATTTCCGTCCTACCGGTCTTTCATTTCAACACCTATCTGTTTTCGGATTGTCTTTGCATTGGGACTATCCAGACTCCTGCCTGGAATGAACAGGAATCAATCTTCTATCTTCACTTCTTTGCCCCACATGGGCTCAACTCCACTCCCCTCTTCATCTGATTTCCCTCCTGTCCTCTCTTGCCCTGTCACCTACTTCCTCTCTTCACTCCTGGTCACCTTCTCCCTTCATCGATACCCCCTCCATCCACACCCCATCTACACATCCTCATATATATACACATATATATATACTCATATACATACTCATATATATACTCATATACATGTGTATTTGCTTGCTAGTTTATCAGCCGATAACTTGGAGATTTGATTGCTTGAGCTCTCCAAATAATACTCTGATGTCTCCCAGTTGTCTCGATGTTTCAAAACATAATTTGGCCTCTTATTTTTCTGTTTCACTATAACACCTCTATACAATGTCTAATTTTGTTTTGTGCTGAAGAGGAAGAATATACGTGGATATTCAATCTGCAAGACTGTGTACCTGAATCTCCCTCAAACCACAACCTGCTTTCTTATGAAAGAAAGGAAATAGTAGGCTATATATATATATATAATCTTATAATTATTAAAATTTGAGATTCAAACTCTGCGCAGTAGCATTCTGAGAAATAAGAGTCTTATATTTCTATATAGAGAAGGAATTTAAATGTGTTTATTTGCGTCTGTGTATGACGATATCTAAGTATGCGAGGTAATATAATGCAGATACGTACGCTTATAACAATATTTAACAAATTCCTTACAGGATCTCACATTTGTGCAAAACATATATAAAAGCATAGACTTTAAAAACTTAGTTAAATTTTACTTAGGTGTTGACAAGCGTGAACACATTATGTTCTGTATTAAAACGTATAACTACATATTCATATGTTAGTGTCATACATAGCCACACACACACATATATATATATGCACACACAAACACACAACACACACACACACTCTCTCTCTCTCTCTCTCTGAAACACACACACATACATTTTATGATTACACATTTTGACAGAAGTTCATTTATAAAATTACGATTAATTGGAACAGTAAGAGTACTTAGATTAACGCATGCATAGTGTCTTGTAGTTACGACGACGACGACGACGATGACGATGATGATGATGATGATGAGGATGATGAAGAAGAAGAAGAAGAAGAAGAAGAAGAAGAAGGTGGTGGCGGCGGCGGCGACTTCGACGATGACGACGAAGAAGAAGAAGAAGAAGAAGAAGAAGAAGAAGAAGAAGAAGAAGAAGAAGAAGAAGAAGAAGAAGAAGAGAAGAAGAAGAAGAAGAAGAAGAAGAAGAAGAAGAAGAAGAAGAAGAAGAAGAAGAAGAATGACAACGTATGGCAAAGATGAACATTAAAAATGGAGGAAGAAGATAAAAAAGGATAAGATAGGTGAGATGTTGAGGCGACGTCGGTATTATATTTTTTAAGAAGGCGGTAAAACTGTACTGTTCACTAGTAACTGTTTGATAAACTGAATTTTTTTTTTTTTTAAATGATACAAATGTCCCGAAGACTTCTTTATTTTCCCCCCTCATATTTCCTCTTTCCTTCTCTCCATCCATTTTGCCTTACCCGTGCCCACCTTCAACGCTCTCATTCTCTATCTCTCTAACACCGTCCTGATTTTCTCTTAGAAAAAAATTATAAACAACAATTAAATACGAGTTAAAACCGAAAAATTCAATAACATTTTTAAATAACATTTTAAAAAGTACAATGAAAAAAAACCTCGACAGAAGTGGAATGAAATCGGCAACTCTGGGTAGTGGGTGCGTTGGTGGGATTTTGAATCATATGTTATGTGCTGTGTGTTGGATGGTGTAGAGTGATGTGGTTGGTGGTCATATTGAAGGAGACGTGTAATTTAGTGGGCGGAGTCGATTAAATGCCGCTGGTGCAGGTTATGGTGATTACTAATTAGTATTTGTATCAGTATTAGTATTAGTATTAGTATTAGTGTGCGGCAAGCTACATTTGTAGAATGACGTTGACGAAGAAAGATAATGATGCAAGTCTGACTGACTGTCTGTCTGCCGGTCTGTCTGACTGAATGCCCGACTGCGTCAGATTCAATATCGTGTCGTGAAGTGCGTAATTTTGTCTCTCTACGTCACTGTAGGAGAAATCTCACCAAGAACAACTTTATCATCATCATTATCATTATTATTATTTCTTCTTCTTCTTCTTCTTCTTTTCTTCTTCTTCTTCTTCTTCTTATTATTATTATTATTATTATTATTATTATTATTATTATTATTATTATTATTATTATTATCATTATTATTTTATAGTATCCTAATATTCTAAGATAGAGCCAAGGAGAGAAGCCTCTCAAAATAGTCTTTCAGTCTGCTAGAAATAACAACTATATATATATATATATATATATATATATATATATATATACCTCTTAGATTACTCTTTACTACCTTTTAAGATAGAAATGATATATTCAATAATTTAGTTTTAGATGCCTGATATTAGAAAAAATAGAAGATGGAGTGGTCACAGCTGCGATATGGTCATAAATAAGCTCGATCAAGATTGATTACATTCATCATCTTCATCGTCGTCGTCGTCATCATCATCATCATCATAATCATCATCAACAGAAATCAGCAGCATCATCATGAACATTATAATTTCCTTTAAATGCAAAAGACCAGGTTATATATGACTAAGTCGATTGTAGTGAGTTGCTGATATTCCATCCAGAGTACGGAAGGTCAAGTGAACTTCAGTAGAAAAATAACGTATGATAAAGTGACATAGAATCCTGGTTGGAAGTAGCTGAAACTTTACAAACTACTCTATCCCGCGAATGCAACGATACGATCAAATAATAGTACCGGTGCAACAACTAGCGTTTTTTACAACCAACAACCCTAAAGAACAGAAGCTTTTACAGCGGGAACATACTTAGCAAACTAAGTTGTAATACTATAAACGTACGAATCATTCAACTATTCATAAGGCCGCAATTTACTCACACGCAGCATCTTTCAGAGCTTGTCACTAATTCAGTTCTTAACCAAATTGAAAGCTGTTAACATTTTTGAAGAGGACTGGTCCCTAGCTACAGTTTGGCATCCAAATTTTGACATTTAGTCCAGTAGAAAAAAGTTTACATCAAAATTTGTAGCAAAGTTATAGGAGAGTAAGTAACTCCACCAATCAAGTTTAGATCTAAATAACATTTTTATTTTAAAAGCAAAATATATTTATCTTAGCTTCAATGATAGAGGAAAGCATGAGGAATTTCATAGTTTTGGTCCCATGCAACAAAAATTTGTATCAAAACAGTTGTGAGGTAAACTATCATGAAAAAATATAAGGCAAAAGATTAGCTTTAAGTATAATTATCTTTTTTTATTGTAAAAACAAACTATATTTTAATTAAGCTTAAATGATAGAGCCCAATTCGAGGAATTTTATGGTATCAATCTCATGCAATGAAGTTTTAAAAGGAAAAAGTTATGAGTGTTTGCTTCTCAAACACTCATATTTTTATGAATAAGGTATAGAAAAACATTTTACAAAACCGCTAATTGACACATTTGACAAATTAGTATAATAGCATAGCCTGGAAAAAAACATGGATTACATGGGAAAATGCGAGCAAGAGAAATAATATTCTTAAGATCATAAATCTGGAAAATTACAGGACAAGTTATTACACTTGGAAAAGTTCAGGACAAGTTATTACATCTGGTGAAGAACAGAACTTTTCCAGGTTTATAATACTAAGAATATTATTTCTCTTGCTCGCTTTTTTCATGTAGTATTATATACTCACAGGTCAACTCTAGACTAATTTGCACGTCCACAAGTTTATTGCATACGGATGTACAAATATACCTCCCCCAGTCCGCCTCCATGTATGTCCCCAAACTCATATGCATGAACACACGCATACACGTGTGCGTGTGGGTAAGAAAGAGAGAGAGAAAGAGATAGATAGACAGACAGACAAACAGAAAGACAGACGGACGGACAGACAGACAGACAAACACATAGATAGACAGATGGATAGCAAGTGAGAGAGTGAGGGAGGACACAATTGTATTTATATTGCAACTACACTCAGTAAGAAGGCTGAATTCACATTTTTAAAAACATTTTTACGTTTTTTCTAGTTGCATTCCTTGATGCCGACATTGAAAGTCTTTTATACAATACTATAATATTATCTTGTGGACCTTCCTTTTTGAAATTACCACTTAGTTTTGCAAAAACCCCTTCAACTCTAACACTTTTTTTCTAAGATTTGTTGATAAATTCACGGAACCTAGCATATGTATGTATGTATGTATGTATGTATGTATGTATGTATGTATGTATGTATGTATGTATGTATGTAAGTGCATACATACAGAGAGAGAGACAGAGATAGAGAGAGAGAAATAGATAGACAGGTAGACAGACAGACAGACAGACGGATATATAGATGTCCATTAATACGTAATCTCCAGACTCAAAACCTGTACATCAATAGTCACACTATCTCTCTTGCCCATCACAAAGAATGCTACAAGTACCTAGGCATTAATGAAAACAGTACTGCGAATAAAGACAGTGATCTGAGAATATTATGCCAGACTCAGAAAAATACTGGAATCGGATTTCTCCTCTTACAACAAGACAATGTTCCACAATGCACTTGCAGTACCAGTGCTGATTCCAGCACTTGGGATACTTGAGCGGTCTGTAATAGAAATCCACTCCATAGACGTTAGAATCCACCAGACCCTGACATCTGTTGAAAATGTCCACAGGGATAGTGACGTCGACAGGTTCCTACCAAAGACGTAGGAGGTAGAGATTTGAGATCAGTGCAGACGGTTTCCGAATGTAAAATAGTTTCTCTCATACAGTGCTTGCTAAACAACGACAGCAAAAATAGATATATTAACTTAGTGAAGCGAACTTATCAGGAATCACTTCCTTCCTGGTGACCTCTGACCACTCATACAACTCTAAAACTGCCGGATCAACATACCTCAAAGAAGACCTGGATGTGAGATGCTCAATATACTTCCCTATGGGACACGACATTGTCACAAAAACAATATACAATGCTATTCGGAAGAAAAGACTGTTGTAGAATAAACTAGCAGTATCGCCCGGCGTTGCTCGAGTTTGTAAGGGAAATAACTATATAAGCATTTTTAGAGATGTAAAGTATAATAGCCATCTCAATATGGCTAACCACAAAGGTGGGGGTGTTACTGTAGCTTTTTACCTTCTGAGATTTAATAATAAATTTTTAGAGAGTTACTTCCCTTATATATGCCAAAAATGCATTAAAAATGGGAAAAATATGATGGTATTTTTTTTAATCGTAGACTCCTCGTAGACGCGCGCTAATACCCAGAAGGGCTCGATATGAATCACGACTATAAGATACCCGGTTTTGGTTAAACTGCACCGCAAAATGTGAGAGTAGTTAGGAATCTAAATCGCAAGAGACAGACACTCACACAACTTCACTTTTATATATAAAGATATAGAGAATCTATTCGTTATTGAGTACGTACGCAAACATCAATACAAGGAACGCTTGTGGAACATTCCCATCAAAATATCTGTCAAGCGTAAACATATCAGGTGGGAAACTGTTGCGAATGACAAGAAAAAGTGTGTTCCATCAGAGAGCTGAGTTGTCCAGCTAATGTGAATATGTCTTTCAAGATCAAAGATAAAGAGGATGACTATGGACAACTGCTTCAAAATCTCCAGTATCTATATCCATATTATAAATTCCCATTTATTTCAATAATAATTGGTGCTCTTGATCCTGTGAGCAAATGCCTAAGTAACAATCTGGATAAGCTAGGATTTTTCAGAAAAAGAAATCGGTTATCTCGCACATTACAAATATCATCTGTAGTAAATGGAACAGTAAACATAATACAATATTTTCCTCCATGTTTAAAATGTGATATTGTTTTTGTTATATTCATTCCAACCATGGAGTATTATTGCATGTTTGATAGAAACGAGCTCCTTCTTCAGAAGAAAAATTCAGATAGTTAAAAACAGAACTTACATACGTAAACACATACATACATACATACACACACACACATACACACACACACAACATACATACATACATACATACATACATACACACACACACATACATACATACATACATACATACATACATACATACATACATACATACATACATGCATACATGCATACATACATACATACATACATTTTAGAACATCAAAACATCGCATCTTCACACAATCAAGATATTAATATTACGTCAATTTTACTATAGCACCTTATTGATTGAGATTCCAGAATATTATCATTCTGACTTAAAATCGTTAATGTTATCTAAACATTATAATTTCGCGTATATACATTTTGTGATAGAGTTGTATATCCTTTTATCTAGTCGGTTGTATTTCTGTGTCAAGATATAAAGCAATGACAACGTTTGTTGGCTCACAGGGTGTGAGATTTTCGCAAGATCTACGAAAAAGTTTTAAAATAAACTTATAAATCTGAAAAAATGAATACCAATTTTGTTTTTATAATCTTCATCATATTAATTTCTGGTATTATAGTATACACATATACGTTGTGTACATTTTTATAAACATGCATATGTGTGTATATGTGTGTGTGTGTGCATGCGTACTTACATACAAACATACACCTATATATATATATATATATATATATATATATATATATATATATTCATATACATACATAAATATATCTGAGCGCGCGCATGTGTGTGTGTAGGTGCATATGCTATAGTGGAGGTTTAAATACTCAATACACTATTGTGATGAAGCATTTTGTGTTCGATATGTGTTTAAGTATGTTACACATACACAACAAACACACACAGACATAAATATACACACACATACACACAACGAATTAACATTACGGTGTAAAGTTTTAGAGAATTTTAGCAAATTTTACATGTACATACATTCAGAAAAGCACATACACATACACACAGACCATCTAAATACCTCTTCATTTCCCCTTCATCTCTCCTCCTCTTCCCCTCTCTCCCCTTCCCCCCTCTCCCCCTCTACTTCTCCCTCTCTTTCTGAATGAAAGACATACAAACAGTAGCTTTTATAATTAGTCAAGCGTTCGCCCATCATATCGATAGAGAAGACTAACTTCTAGAAATTAATTAAATCACAAAAACTTTTCACGATTTCACGCCCACACGAGACTCCATTATGTTAAACTCGAATACCAAGAGAATAAACCTTCAGCCAAAATGAGAGATGTTCTAATCTCTTCTTTAACCCTTACCCACCCATCATGCTTACACTTCTATTTTTACTTTTTAATCATATATTTCTGTCTTTTAATTTTTAACCTTAATACGTTTTACATTTCGTTCAGCCTCGTTCTTTGTCTTCTGTTATAAATTCGATTCGTAACTATGACGTATTCTAGGAATGTAACACCAGCCTCGAGTCAACAAAGGAAGTTTTGTGGAGTCGTTAGTTATTCTAGAAATAGCAGCAAAAACTCCCTCAAATGTCACCTTTATGGAAAGATAGGGATATAAATATTAATGTAAATCCTAAATTAGCAATCTATTAAAGGACAGGATGGCTATGGTATAAACGTTTTTAATAATAGCTCTGCTTGGTCAGGACTAACTTTGGGCTAAACGGCTACAACACTATAACTAGCAGGTACTTTATTTTACCTATCCCGAGAGGATGAAAAGTAAAGGTGACTTTAGCAGAAGTTGAAACCAGAACATAGATCGTCTAAATAGCGTAATTAAAGTAATTACTGCAAGCACTTTTACTTGCATTCAGAGGACCGCTTGAAGCAATTGCTGCAAATTTCGCTTGACTTCGTTATGTCATTCTATTGCTAATGTCTTTACGAAATGGATGAACATCACAGAAGCTTACTTGCTCTCTTCTCATGTTTCATTATGTTGTATCAGCGACTGATCTGCTACTATCGTCATTCAATCTACGAGACTAATAGCAGCCAAAATTCTATCAAACCACACCCTGCAACTGTCTTAGAAAAAGATTCATTGGCTATTGTAATCCAATGTCTCATTACGTCTCAACAACAATAAATGGCGTAGTCAAGGCTGTAATGCGATGAGACTGTTGGTCTATTCAATAATGACTGACATTGACCTAAATAACATGTTAATTTAAATAAAGCGATTACTGTTTTTTTTTTCTTTTCTTTTCTTTTTTTACCTTTTCTACTTTCACTTTTTAGAAATCACAAACGATATCATCATCGTCTAAAATATATCCACGCTAGTTTTGTTCGATTTGATTAGAAAGCTTCAACCCTCCTTCAACCCTTCTCTGCTTTGCTAAGAAAATACAGTAAGTACCAGTAATACGCTAGGGATGATTCAAACGACACAGACCCTACTGATTGCAACAAATATAAGAGAAGACGCCATAAATATGTATCAGAGAACTATAGACAATGGAAATTACCCCCAGTACATGCTGGATTCTTTGTTTAATTAGTTCTTGGGAGTTGAAAGTCAGCATTTAGGAGGGGTTTGAACTCAAATGTACAGAATTGGTACTTAGTATATACTGTAGTATATACTAAAATCTATTTTGTCCTACAGAGCAACATTCTTGGAGCTCTCACCCCTCCTAACAAAATGTTGGCCTTCTGCCTACATAAACATGACATTTTATTCTTCTCATGTTTCCTCGCCCAACTACTCATTCTTAATCCAGTTCTTCTACTTTTTCCTCCTCGTCGTCGTCGTCGTTGTCGGTGTCTTAGTATCGTTCCTCATAT
>NC_043003.1:34295021-34332521 GCF_006345805.1 Octopus sinensis
TATTAAGAGAAGGAGGTAGCCAGGACTTTGGATAATTATTTATTTAGTGCTTTCATCTCTTTCGAGAGATTCATTATGAATGATTTATTTACAGAAAATTCATGTCTTTTATATAAATGAGAATTAGTAAAAAATAACTGGAGTTGAATTGGGAAGAGGATGTTCTTTGTTATCATCTATTGATATATACGTTTATATATATATATATATATATATATATATATAATCGACTTTAATGTCGTTGCCGGTAACACATTTCTACTCACACGGCATTAATCTATCACGAAGTACACAATACGAAAAGATAGTCGTGCGCTGTTGTATCGCAACCCAAACCATGGCTTTACATGGATCTATAATGCAATGTCATATAGAAAGACTTGTTCTTTGAATTACGCCAAATCACAAAGCTAATCACTCGAAATGGCCAATACCAGTTATACTCGTGAAAATAGTAGTTACTGTTTAAGCCTAGTCCAGCTTCCATTTAATATGTCCATGGTCGAACGCATTGCCGTTACGGCTATTTTGTCTATTATCGCTAGGTTTGATATATTATGGATCTTCTGATAGTGATTTGGTTGCTTTTTCCAGACGAGCATTTTGCCTCGTAGTCGGAGGAAGAACACAAAAGACAGGAGGTAATTGCAAGCAAATCTTAAGGGAGGTAACTTCAAGAAAGTTTGACTTAATTTCTACCTATTTTCCCCTTAGATTACTTTTTAATATTATGCAAATCGTAATTGATAGGTTGTAGTTGCAGGAATAGCAGTAACAGCAACAATAACAAGAACAGCAGTATAAGTAGAGAAATAACTCAGCAACTATTAGCAGCAACAGCAGCAGCAGCGGCAACAGCAGCAGCAGTAGCAACAGTAGTAGTAGTAGTAGTAGTAGTAGTAGTAGTAGTGGTGGTGGTGGTGGTGGTGGTGGTGGTGGTAGTAGTAGTAGTAGTAGTAGTCATATTAGTAGTAGTAGTAGTAGTAGTAGTATTGAGCTGTCAAAATAGCGCAGAGATTTATAATAGGAACAGGTCAAATATGGCGATGGAGAGGGAGGCAATTATAGACGGATCTGCGGTGGCAACTGACGAATCAATAATTAAAGATTAAGAAACGCCAGTATGAGATTTAATTTAGATCATATTAAGTAGGTTTAAGGTTTAATTTCACTGTGCTTAATTGATATTTGTAAGCAAAATCAGAGATTCTGCCACTTTCAATGATTCATACTTAATTTTAACGATATTCGAAAATGGAAAATTTTGTTGGAGAAACGTTCTACCGAACTGAACTTGTCTTTGTGATTCTCTCGTTACGTTATATATTTTGGGAACGAAATATTAACTCAACCCTACATTTCCTCATCCAGTTTATGTTCTATATTAGAAGCAATAGTTTGCCAGTATAATTTTCTCTTCATCTGCAACTTCTTTTTCTGTTTTATTTATTTATTTGGATAAATTCAATCAACATCATCCTCTATGCATTCTATCCTTCCTTGCAAAATAAAAATAATCACCAGTAGTATACTAGTGCCAATTCCTTAATTATATATCTCTGTCAAAGATTGGTTTCGTATCTAGTGAAATAAAGTGATTATATAATGTTTTGTCATCCTTAATAAGTACCAAGTACAGTTCTCTAAATACAATATCTTATGTCAGAGGACTGTAATAATATATAAGCAGGCATGCAAACGTTTGTGTATGATGCTTATGTGGCCTGATGCATTTTCTTGAACGGAAGCTGACAAAAGAAATAAGAATAAATCATGGAGGTTTTATTCTTAACATTCGTACAATCGTTTTCTGGTATTATTGTGTGTGCACATATTTATGAATAATTAGGCGTAAAGCTGGAGTACAGCTCAAAAGTGGAAATATATCTAAAATGGGATATATAGAATATTAGGTTTATAGTCGGATACTTTCTGCAAAAATTCATACAAGGGTAATGTAATATATATTTCTTTACTGCCCACAAGGGGCTAAACATAGAGGGGACAAACAAGGACAGACAAAGGGATTAAGTCGATTACATCGACCCCAGAACGAAACTGGTACTTTATTTATCGACCTCGAAAGGATTAAAAGCAAAGTCGACCTCGGCGGAATTTGAACTCAGAACGTAACGACAGACGAAATACCTGTTTCTTTATTACCCACAAGGGGTTAAACATAGAGGGGACAAACAATGACAGAAAAACGGATTAAGTCGATTACATCGACCCCAGTGCGTAACTGGTACTTATTTAATCGACCCCGAAAGGGTGAAAGGTAAAGTCGACCTCGGCGGAATTTGAACTCAGAACGTAATGGCAGACGAAATACCGCTAAGCATTTCGCTCGGCGCGCTAACGTTTCTGCCAGCTCGTCACCTCAGGGTAATGTAATATACATGTATCTATCGTTGTTTATATGGGAAAACAAATGAGTTTACTAGTATGATTACAAAAAAGATCTCAATTAAGCAATTAGCATTTATTTCATATTCACTAACCTATTTTAGCTAGCAGAACGTAAGACTAAGGAAAACCTAAGATAATAGACGCAACACCAACAAGCGCAATCTCCCACAAGATAAACGTTACCGTTCCTCAGGAAAAAAAGGTATGCCTAATCAGTCAATAATAGTCCAAGGAAAATAATGTCAATCTCAGAAAAACACAACAGACGGGATTGTCGGTCACGTATAGAATGCCAGCATACTCGGATCAAAGTGTCGTTGGGTAAGTTTGAATCGTTCGACCGTGCAATAACAAGCCGAGGAAGCCACTACGTTATTGCATAATTTGCTAGAAATAGCAGTGAAATGCCTCTCGAATGACATGCTAGTGTATTGAAAGTGAGATGTGCAAGCATGGACAACATAATTCTAGAAAACTCTGAAGAAACGAAATGGTTTCCGCTTAAGTACTCTTGATCATGTCTGCCGAATCTAAGTTAAACTGAAACTAAAACGATAACTAACGCTTACTAAACTGTCATAAGTACATTTGATCATGGCTGATGAAGGAGTAGTAGTAGTAGTAGTAGTAGTAGTGGTGGTGGTGGTGGTGGTGGTGGTGTTGGTGGTGGTAGCGTTATTGTTGTTGTTGGTGGTGGTGGTGGTGGTGGTGTTGGTGGTGGTAGCGTTATTGTTGTTGTTGGTGGTGGTGGTAGTAGTAGTAGTTGTAGTAGTAGTAGTAGTAGTTGTTGTTGTTGCTGTTGTTGTTGTTGTTGTTCTTGTAACCTCATAACCTCCTTCAGTTACAGAGATTAGTGAAAGTTCAAAAGAAACTTTTCAGATTTATTGAGGTGGAACGGAAAATTTATGGAGTAGGGTGTTCAATTCAGACTATTTTCTGCCAATTGGGGTTCGAAATTTGATCTCAAATTTCATTCACCTAATTTTTTTCCTATCGCATCACAGTAATATTGATTATCGCATCAAATCGTACTTCGAAAAAAAAAACAAAAAGCTAGGGATTGTGATAAGAATTACGATAACGTTGATAGTGAAGGTGGCGTGATGATGGTGGTACTGTTGATTACGACGACGACAATGATAATGGCGGTAGTGGAGATGATGATGATGATGATGATGATAATGATGCTGATGACGACGATGATGGTGATGACGACAAAGACAATAATTTGTTTGTTTTATGAAAAATTGTGTTTCTGTAAACTTACCGGTTCCCAGCCATTCTGTTCCTTTGACCTTCTCATTCGGCGGCAGGATTTCAAATATGTCCGAATCCGTTTTCGGGATCGTTCGTGAAATTCCGGAAATTGTCGGTCACATGCTTCTAATATAGCCTGAATTTTATCCTTAGGCTGTTTAGAAATGGGCACCATTCTGTCGAGATTTTCATCGACAAACAAACGGACAAACATCTGGATGAGAAAAAAAAAATGAGAAAAAATTAATAAACATAATTAAACTGAAAACAACAAAAGAAATAAGTTGGTGTTTTTTTCTTACTGATTCTATCTTAAGCAAGAAGAGAAATGAAGCGTGGTTAGAAAAGTTATTTGTAAATAAATTTCGGTAGTAACATTTTTAAAATGTTTGGTAACATACTCAGCTACAATACAAGGAACTGAGGCAAAGATCGTAGATTTCATAATACGTTTCATATTGTGCTGAGCGTCGATCGTCAGAAAAGATTCTTTCAATTACTCCACGTGAATTTGAACCACTCTGGATACGACTAGGAGTATAACAAACGTAATTGAATATAAGTGTCCCAAGCACTAGTATGATAGAGCCAACGGCTCGAACCTTTCGTTTTTAGTGTTTATTCCCTGATCAGCTCTAATCAAGTAGATATGAATCATAACCAATCTGGTTTTTACTTGTTTCAAACGTAGCATATCAAAGACTACATTGCATACTCATCAAATGACTGATAAATCTTATTTGGATCAATGAATGAAAATATTTCAGTAATTAGAATTTTGAAGGGAATATTCAGCTGTTTTAAGCAAGTTAAATCACAGCATAAATCTTAATTCATAGTTCGACTGCTTGAATCTCTCGGATCATAGTTATTGATCATCAGGTGGTGATGGTGGTTGACTCTTCTGTCATAAACGACGAATGAGGGTTTTGTTTGCTACTTTTCTTGCTGAACAACCTATGCGGATAATTTGTTTATTGTGATTAAACATTTGAGCTGTACATTAGCTCTTTCCATCTATGGTAACTCCATTACCCGCACAGGTACACGATGTGACGCATATCAAATGTCGAAGTGATCGCAGCTCAATGTGAAATGAAGTGTTTGGCCCAAGATCAGCACGGCTCAGGAATCGAAATCACGATCTTGCGATCAGTAGCGCAACAGCCAAACCACTAAGCCACACACCTTCAGGTGATCAAGTAATCAAACCTATTAATTTAGACTGAGCGCTCACTACATTGTTCGTCAGTAGGACTGGTGTTAACCTATTAGCAGATGTGATAACTGTTTCTATACTAACATGGCCTTAAAAATATATTGTTACTGTGTTTTATTCAAGATGAAAGTATTGTACCCGTACATATCATAAAACTTTTAGAAGCCCTTGCGACAGAAGTCGAGCCTTGTGATTAAGATATTTAGGATGTCATACCGATTACAGCTCAGAAAGCCTTGTCTTTCTCATTAAACTATCTCCATAACAGATGACATGGTATTTCTTCCCACATCTCTCTCTCTCTCTCTTTCTCTCCCTCTCCCTCTCATTATATACCAGAGGAAATAAATGCACCACAGAAATATATCAGTATTCAGTTACTTATCTGTCTGGGGCACAAAATTTCCAGTAACCTAATGAATAAGCTACGCCTGCCAGTGTTACGACGATTATTTTCTGATGGCGAAACAAACGATTAATCATGAGAAAACATGGGTTATTACATATTGACAAAACTCCAATGCTTTAAGACAAATATAAAAAGACATGATGGTGGGGTTAAAGAAGTGCTATTGGCGGCATCTACTGCTCTGTGTTTATTATCTCATAGTAATGCCAAAAAGTGTCATTATAACTCTTTATTAGTTGCACAAACAAAGGCTTTGAATTGGCAGAAACGGTAGGAAAAGAATATAAAATAGCTTACAGAATTATATTTCTTTACTTAGTCTGCTGAGCTGAAGCCAAGTCATAGACGAAATTTTCACTGAGAAAATAAGCACCCTTGATATGCTGAAGTCAGTTCAGATGATAATAGCTATGGCGTCAAAAATTTGCTTTGCAGTTACATAGTTTTAGGTTCGGTCATCTGCATAGCACCTTCGGCAATTGTCTTCTACAATAACCTAGATCACCCTAAGCCTTGTGAATAAAAAATGTAGCAGATATAAACTAATATTAAACTCCGTCGGAGAAAACGTCATCAAGGTTGATACCACCATCTCGCCATCTAGTGACTGCAGGTGTTCAGATTAGATGGCATGTGTGAAGATAACTTTTTGTCATTGGCACTGCTCTTCTCTTATTATGCCTCAACAATGGACCATACTGCATTGTTCAAAAAGAAAAAGTATTTTCCTGCTAACTAAAGCGATATTTAAATCATCGTGTAAGATATAAATATCTGACGTGAAGATTTCTATGTCCAACAGAAGACGCTGAACTTCATTCGAAACAAAAATGTCCTTGAGAAAATTACGAACCCCATAACTTCAATTTCCCACACTTATTATACTGTGTGTAGCATAATAAACCAACATTTTCACTATTATACTTTATCATTAATTCAAATTGATTTTCGTCGGCAGACGCTATTTCTATATTAATCCCATACCTAATATATCTTAAGAGTGGAGACGATATATACCATTATTATATATCGTAATATTTGATTACCATTCACTTTTATCCACCCCAACCGAACAAGATTTGTTATTGTGAATATTTCAACATGTATCACACCGTTTCATCATTATTAGCCATTGACAGTATGAAGCATAATGGATGGAAGAAAATTAATAGTTTCAGTTAATTCGTAGATAATAATTACAGAAAGGAACCTCTTTTACGCTGAAACGTTTTCATTCGCTGATACAAATAACATTCAATATTCATTTGATGAGTGTTGTGAGTACTTCAAAGCAGGAAGTAAATTCACTGCAAGAAGCTGCGATGCAGGTTCTATTCTCATTTGAAGCTATGGTATATTTCATTTACATCACTAATGTAAGTGCTCTTGGGGAATCCCCGAAGCTCAAAATTAACCCCTCTTCATATGTAATCAAAACGAATTATGTAATACAGTGAAATATGTTATTTGAATCCCCAGATTAGTTTTAATTCTTGATACTAGACAAATCGTTTCCTTTATGCACTCGTGCGGACCGTATGAATGTTATATAATATCATTTCTACCTTCCGGACAATAGTGGACATTTGACTAAGTACCAATCAACATTCGATTGTTTAATGTCGATGGCTCGAAATGGAAATTAATCTATTGGCGAACCTGTGAATGGCTGAACATATATATATATATATATATATATATATATACTTTTCAGGTGAACCATAAGAAAGCTCAACGGTTTATGTCTTGCTACAAGCACTATCAAGAATTTGTTGAAAACAAAAAACAAAAAAAAATTCAGAAAGCTGAAAGTACACCTGGCTGAAAATAGGTACCACGTGATAGAGAAACATACTACCTTCAAATCTGTAGGACTGTAACAAATTCGTAAATATCTTGCAGAGCTAAGTTCAGTCCCATTTATGTGTCTGAGCACACTGAAACACATAGGTATCTATCTATCTATCTATCTATCTATCTATCTATCTATCTATCTATCTATCTATCTATCTATCTATCTATCTATCTATCTCTCTCTATATATATATATATGTGTGTGTGTGTGTGTGTGTGTGTATATATCTATATCTATATATATGTATATATATACATATATACATATATATATATACACACACACATATATATATACACACACACACACACATATATATATATATATATACATATATATATAGACTCACACACATATATTTACATATACATTATACATAAGGAACTGCTCCACCATACTGAATTACTCTAGGTGTATTATGTGAAGGCAAACTCGTCTTATGGTTTTACAACAATCCAATAAGTTACGTGACAAGAAAATCTACTGCACAGCTATTTCCCTACACTATACCATTAATGCTCTCGTCTTCAAAAAGGCATAAACAATGTAGGCTTGCATGTCCTCACCTTTATGAATACTAAGTATTTACCTTATGAACAAATTACAAGATGCATATCACAAAACAGAACTGAAGGAGAGTATTTTATTTAAATTAAGTCTAAGTAGGTGTTTTATGTCTATGTATATATGAGATTCGTACATACATATTTATGAGAAAGTCTCAGATTCTTATGAACCTTCATGGTACGAGTCACGTTTATTGTTCTTTAATAGTTTTATTATCAAACAAACGCATATGCGTAAATATGTATGTGGTTATTCAGTTTTATTTCAAGATTTCTTGCCAATAGAGAAAGAGATGGTTTCTAACGTGGACCCAAGACTCCTTCATTGGAACTTCAATAACATAAACAGGGTATTTTTGTATGTGTGTATGTATATGTTTATGTATATGTGCAAATTTGTGTGTTTTGTCTTATGTATGTATTCTCATTGATATTGTTGCATGCTTAGACATGCTCATATAAACTTAAATGATAAACTTCTGGAAAGTTTTACACATTTTTATAGTTCCAGTTATGGCTTTGATCTGTAATCTTCGAGTCAGCTTTCTCCTTTCTGGTTTTCAGAAGCCTTATTTCTCAAGGTTGGTATTTAGGTAGAATGCTACGTATCCTAGGGTCCCAATAATTACAGATATAAACCTGAACTTGTATGTATATATGTATGTGTGCATGTATGTATGTATGTGTGGATATATGTATGCATAGCATACCAGTTAGAGGGATCAAATACAGACCCATCAAACATGTTAGTATTTTTTGAAACACCCACAGAAAATATACAAACGCGTGCACACATACACACAAACATACGAAAACACACATACATGCACACACGCGTACGCGTATGTACATGCATTCACATAGACAGGTATCTATCTATCTATCTATCTATCTATCTATCTATCTATCTATATATATATATATCTATCTGTCTATCTATTCTAAATATCAATTTTTATATATAAATTTCTATATAATATATAAATGCATATTATCTATATAATACTATATATAAATAATTATGTATATATATATATATATATATATAAATGCATATTTATGTATGTATATACACGTATACGTATGTTCAATATATATATATATATATATATATATAATTGCATATTTATGCATGTATATACACATATGTGCATGTGCATATATATATATATAGATATATATATATATTATTTATCAATCTACATAATGTGAGTTTATATAGATGATAGATAGATAGATAAATAATGTGTGTGTGTGTGTGTGTGTGTGTGTGTGTGTGTGTGGTATATCAAATCACTTACGTTAAAGGCTTTCAATCTTTCAGTATCGTATTCATGTCCGGATGGCAGCTTGTCGTCTTCATCGTCATCATCATCGTCGTTATCATCTCTGACAGCTTGTAAGTCATCTACAATGCCACTTTCGCTTGCTTTTGTTGAACTCTGCAGAAGTAAGAGGAAAAAAAAAATTAATTGCTATTAGGCCAACAGTAATATTAAGAATGATACAACCTCAGATAATAATAAAGTTACGACGAGGGAATCAAAACTGGGTCAAGAACTCCACAGACATCGCCAGTAATAACAACGTTAAACAACAATTTATCAATTATGCGATATATATATAAAAACATATATGTATACATATATATATATATATAAACATATATATATAATATATAATAT
Source organism: Octopus sinensis (assembly GCF_006345805.1). Lineage (NCBI taxonomy): Eukaryota > Metazoa > Mollusca > Cephalopoda > Octopoda > Octopodidae > Octopus > Octopus sinensis. The sequence goes on from NC_043003.1 coordinate 34,304,422, forward strand.
ATATATATTATTATATATATAGATATATATAATATATATATATACGCGAGAAAGAAGCAACAAGAATGGATAGGTTTTTATATATATATATATATATATATATATATATATATATATCTATATGTATGTAAAATTATATAATATAAATATATATGTATACATATATAAATATATATATATATATATATATGTATACATATATATATATATAAACACATATATATATATATATATATATATATATATATATATATATATATATATATATACATACATATATATATGTATATGTAAACCGATAAAATGATAGATAATAAGCAAACACATAGAATCCGAGGAACACAGACACACAAATGCACACACAGGTGCAAATTATACTAGACTCTGTGTGTGTGTGTGTGTGTGTCTGTGTGTCTGTGTGTGTGTATCTGTGTGTGTGTGTCTGTGTGTGTGCGTGCGTGTGTGTGCGTGCGTGCGTGTGTGAAGAAAGAGAAAAGGGCAGACACAAATATAAACAAATACGTTGTCAGTTATAAACAGGCAAGTACGCAGATATTTGTTGTGTGTAAACACAAGACAGATTAATGATCTTTTCTACTCTAGGCACAATGCACGAAATTTTGGGGGAAGGGGACAGTCGATTAAATCGACCCCCAGTGCGCAACTGATACTCAATTTATCGATCCCGAAAGGAATGAAAGGCAAAGCCGAACTCAGCGGAATTTAAACTCAGAACGTAAAGACAGACGAACAAGACAGATTAATAGTGAAATACAGATTAAGTTTAAGCGTAGTACACTTTGCATAGATTTTGAGAAACGGTTTCGATCCTTAATTAAAAGCATTGAACTCTATGTGGAAATCCTAAGAATTTCGAGAAGGAGTTAAAGTTTGTTGAAATTCTTTTAGTATTTCCCATCCTTACTGCAATGCACAAGCTACATATTTCTTGAGGTTTTACTAACACTATAGAGGAAAGCACATTGGCAGATATCTAAACGACATACACCATATAAAAGTAGCCATTTACTTTGTAACAAGAAGAATTTTTGGGCTAGCACTTAAAGAAAGCGCTAGGAGAGGGCATATTTTATCTCGTAGAATATATAATTTAGAAGATGAAGTGAGTGGGGAAATCAGTAGGAGACTGCGTTTGAAAAGATTACAATGATGAGAGGGATGTTGATGAAGATTGTAATGTTGATGATGGTGATGATGATGATGATGATGATAATGATGATGATGAACATGAGGGTAATGAAGACGGTGAGAAGAGCAGCAATATCCATGATGAGAATCATCGCCAATTAATGACAATTTTGTTTGTGTGTCTGCGCGTGTGCGTGTGTGTTTTCACGTGTACATATACATATATGCACGTATATATATAAGTCTTGTTCAACTCAGACCGAAGTAAGTATGTCAAAAGAGAAGTCAGTGGTCTTCTATTAGTTTCGTCAAAAGTGTATGTATGTATATATATATATATATATATATATATATATATATAATATATCGCCGTGGCACTCCATCGGCTACGACTCCGAAGGTTTCAGTTGATCCGAATCAACGGAACAGCCTGCTCCTGAAATTAACGTGTAAGTGGCTGAGCACTCCACAGACACGTGTACCCTTAACGTAGTTCTCAGAGAGACCCAGCATGACACAGAGTATGACAAAGCTGGCCCTTCGTAATACAGGTACAACAGTGAGAGAAATTTGTGGTGAAAGAGTACAGAAGGGTTCGTAACTTTTTTAAGGTGGCGAGCTGGCAGAAACGTTCAAATTCCGCCGAGGTCGACTTTACCTTTCATCCTTTCGAGGCCGATGAATTAAGTACCAGTTACGCACTGGGGTCGATGTAATCGACTTAATCCCTTTCTCTGTCCTTGTTTGTCTCCTCTATGTTTAACCCCTTGTGGGCAATAAAGAAATAAGACGGGTTAGCCACCATCCTCTGCCGGAGCCACTTCGAGCTTTAGGTGCTTTCGCTCAATAAGCACTCACAACGCCCGCTTTGGGAATCGAAACTGCGATCCTACGACTGCGAGTCCGCTGCCCTAACCACTGGGCCATTTTCGAGTTCATTTACAAGGCTTAGAAAAACTGAAAGACCGCTTCAATAAGTGTGTGGATCTGAGAGAAGAATATGTTGAATAAAATCGTAAAGAATTGATCCTCCTGTATTTTCTTTTCCCCATAGCCAGGGACTTTTCCCTGGTATACATATCCATAAACGCACACAAACACACAGACAGACATACATGTGTGTGTGTGTAACTATATATAAATCATAATATGATACTAATACAAAGAATGAAAACATGCATCATGTATATATTACACACATGTGTATGTGTATATGTGTATGTGTGTTTGTGTGAGCGCGTAAGTACATATTCTGTGTGCAAGTACATTTAAGCACACAGATACAAGTTCATGTATAATTATCTCTCAGATGTTCGTGCATGCATGCCATATGCGTGATTGTTCTCTACGTTTAAATGAATCTACTGTAATTATATATGTGAAGCTTTGTGCGAACAGAATTGCGCGTGCGTATACATGGTACACCTCAGAATAGTTACATATATATAATATATATATATATGGGGGGTATGTATGTATGTATGTATGTATGTATGTATGTATGTATGTATGTATGTATGTATGTATGTATGTATGTATATGAAACATTTATTAAACAATAGAACTGCAGCAGAGAAACAGAGTAACAAATATTGAAATTATATCATCTCGTCTTTCGTCTAATTACATTAAATGAAAATGAAAGTAGGCCAGTATTGGAGTATATCGGCTTTCAGGAATGTAGGAAAAGCAGCTTTAATTTCACAGTCAGCAACTCAAAGCCGGAGTAATTTAGATATCTTTAACGAAGTTATAGCTGTCACAGTGATTGTAGAGACGTGGTACGCGGGAAAATGGTCCTTGCGTGCGAAGAAGGCAATGTGTACTTAGATATTATCTAAAGTATTTTGTGCCATACCTTGCGGGGACCAGCCCACGTGAGCAAAATTTTGTTAGCAATATATTTACATACATACATAAATGTGTGTGTGTATACACACACACACACACACACACACACACACACACATACACACACACATAACGAACGGGATCGTGAAACTCTGAGTAACAGTTTTTGTGATGTCTTTGCAGCTTTATTAACAAAGTGTTATATATATATTATATATATATATATATATATATATATATATATACATATATATACATATATACACATATATACAAAGGCAAATTTACATATTGCACACACGCATACACATATATATACGTATGTACACGAACAGATATATTGATGTATGCGTATATACATGAACATACAGTTATATTGGAAGTGTGTGTGTATGTGTATATATATATATATATATATATTAAAGTACCACTCCGTCGGTTACGACGACGAGGACCCCTGCTGTTACGATTAACGGAACAGCTTGCTCGTGAAATTAACGTGCAAGTGGCTGAGCTCTCCACAGACATGTGTACCCTTAACGTAGCTTTCAGGGAGATTCAGTGTGATAGAGAGGATGACAAGATTGGCCCTTTTAAATACAGGTACTATTCATTTTTGCCAGCTGAGTGGACTGGGGGAACATTAAATAAAGTGTCTTGCTCAAGGACACAACGCGTCGCCGGGAATTGAACTCACGAATGCCGAATGCCCCTGTTTCAACTTCCGAGATCCTTTATCCATAGAAATGCAAACCTGCTTTTATATTTCCAGAAGAATCAAGATGCTGCTTTGCCGCACAGCTTGCATTTTGTTATTAAACTTGGAATTATAACATAATAAACACTGCGCTTAACCGTATTGGGTATTTCTTTCGATTTGGAGTTTCACCGTTTCAAATTATTTCGCGTTCTCTCGAAATTTCTAAATTTATTGGGGCCAACCACATACAATTATCACCAGTAAAAATATAGTTGTTTTTTTTTTTTGTTAAATGGAGCGTAATATTCGAAGGTTTGCTTTGGCCCAGTGGTAGAACGTTTGTCATATCTATGGATGATGAGGGTTCGAGTCTCACAAATAGACTTTGTATCCGAAGGGTTTTATAACTTATTGTTTACACTTTATTATTTATTGTTTTATTAGAGTGGCAAGCTGGCAGAATCGTTAGCACGGCAGGAAAAATGCTTAGTGATATTTTGTCTGTCGCTACAATCTGAGTTCAAATACCACCGAGGTTCTCGTTGCCTTTGCCTTCCATCCTTACAAGGATGATAAATTAAGTATCAATTACGTACTGAGGTCGATGTAATGGACTGATCCTCTCCCCCCAAAATGTCAGGCCTTGTGCCTTTAGTAGAGAAGACTATCTATAGCTTTACCTGCTTCATGTTATACCGAGATCCTAAATGGAAACGATGCTTTCTCATATCAATAGGGATGTACATTTGGTCCCTACCGATTTGCACCGACACTTTCTTGTCAGTACACCATTAGAAATACACAAACACGACTACGCAGTCCAGTCTAGATACATATGCGCAAGCGCGAAACGAACAGAGAGAGAGAGAGAGAGAAACTGAAAATTGCAAAAAGCTTTAGTGTAGGCTAGTTGAGAGATGGAAGGAAGGACAGGTGATAAGAGGGGAGAAAGAGAACTGTAGTTAACGTTTTGGTATTATCTTTAGTCATTATCTTGTGTTCATTGTACTGGTTGTCGGTCATATATCTGTTTAGCTGTTTTAGCGATTAAATGGTGGAAATTTTATCTATGCATATATGTGTGCGCCTTCGTGTTTCGTGTGTGCTGAGTTGACTTCACGTTTGTACATGTGTATGTATGTGTGCGTTTGTCTCTGTGTATGTTTTGTGTTTGTGCAACAGTGTGCAAGTGTGTATCGACTTGTCTCCACGTTTGTACATGTGTATGTATGTATGTATGTATGTATGTATGTATGTATGCGTTTATTTCTGTGTATGGATTTGTAAGTAATTTGTGCGTATTCACGTTTGTCTGTGTGTTTTTCGTGCGATTGTAAGACTGCGTATATATAAATTACTTTGGACAGTCGTACATATGTGTGTGTGTGTATTGGTTTAGATGTGTGTGTGTATCTGTGTGTGTGTGTGTGTGAGTGTGTGTGTGTGTGTGTGTGTGTGTGTGTCATTTATCATTAGAGAGACGCGTTGTGTTGTCTTGGCTACAATGTCATTTATAGTTCGTAAGTATTTTTTGAGACGTTCCAGCGATTGTGACACAAGCATAAACAACAAGAGAAGCAGCGAACGCAACAGATGCAACAAAAGCGACAGCAACAGCAATAAGAGACACAAAGCTGAAAACTACAACAACAGCAATAACAAGATCAAGAAGCACTAATTGACGGCGACATAAACAACAACAACTTTGACCATCTGTTATGGGAGAAATCTAATAAAAAATAATAAAACCTATAAATTTGATAAAACAATGAATAGTAAACATTACACTCATAGATGAAAGTAAAATCTAAAACAATAATCATGTCCAGTGTGCTTTCCATATAACAGCAGTCCGGTGATATTTCGGCCACTCCCAGTATTCATGGAACTTTCAGACGTAAGTAATTGATAAATATTAATCGATAGAAACACTGCTTCTTTGAACTTCTTCTAGGTTGCTCGGTTTGCCGTATGTGATCCTACGATCTGCTATAAATGACTAAATGACCAAACCTTTATCAAGTCCTTAATATTATTAAATAAACGGAACAGTTGTTTAGTATCGCTACCATGACCAGACTGGAGCAACGTCGGACAACTGAATACACGTGCTCAAACTGGGCTGCCCTAAGACTAAACAGTATTGTAAACTACGCCTTTACACAACAGGCTTAATTGTTAAAGCTATGCCCATCTCTATGATACAATTATTCTACTTCTGATGACGTTCCTGTGTTCAAGTGTTACTATGATACAAAGTCGAAGACGTGATCGAAGTGTTTAACTTAATGGAGTAAAGTCGTGAAGATCTCTATCAGAAAAGAAAGAAGACAATTCAAAAAGGCGGAATTTGTACAGGTCCTGCATGTGGATTATGAAATTTATTTCTATGAGAAATGGAGATTGATTGACCGCATCGTATTTGAAGTTCAAATCGTATCCAAGGTTAATTTTGTCTTTCAGCCACTCGGCGTTGATATCAAGTACTGGGACTGAATTAACTGGCTACACCCATCGCTAAATTAAAGAAACGAACATATATGTAAGGCCTATCATCGCAGAGGATATTTATACAAGATAAATAAGGTATATATATATAGCCCAGTGGTTAGGGCAGCGGACTCGCGGTCGCAGGATCGTGGTTTCGATTCCCAGACCGGGCGTTATGTGTGTTTATTGAGCGAAAAACACCTAAAAGCTCCACGAAGCTCCGGCAGGGGGTGGTGATCCCTGCTGTACTCTTTCATCACTCTTTCTCTCACTCTTTATTCTGTTGGCCTGCTCGCTTAGCCAGCGGGGTGGCGTCGTTCGAAGGCTAAAACAATGCGAACGCATTATGACCAGCGATGTGTAGCAACATCTGATGGTTTGGTCGGTCACGTGATCACGTGATATATATATATATATATATATATATATGAATTAAAACAGAGATGACTACCATATACTTCATCATTTTCTCCAGAATTTTAGACAAAGTTTTAAAAAGGTAAAAGCCATCTTAATTTTAATAAACATGGTCATTTTCCTGCTCTCTTTTAAATCCTAACAGCAATCTCTCCGGTAAGAAACACCGAGCTAAATGATAGCAACGTCACCAGTCGGGTAATTTAGAACAAAACATAAGTGTCAACCAGAGAATACAAATGCATTATAAATAAATTGTTTGTAATATATTTAAATTAAAGACTCCTCCTAGAATTAACACGACAATTGGGGTGTGGTACATCATCAATATATTAATAGATGAAGATAATACCAAACAAAATGTTCGTCAGTAAACAAACTAACTTTAATTAAGTGGCCTTTCGTGATGGGATGTAACCTAATATATGCATGTATATATATATATATATATATATATATATATATATATATATATATATATATATATATATATATATATATATATAGATATATATCATATATATGCATATGTATGTATGTATCTAAGTATGTATATATATTACTATAGACTAACCTTCACATACATACTCACATTACACAACAATAGATGCATAAAAAAATCCATAGAAAACACAAGTGCGGATACACACACACATGCACTCACACATACACATACGCATACATTGCTACATCAAAGGAAATCATGCTGTCAGAGCAAAATAAGCGTATTTATGAAATATACAAATACGGTAGAGTCACGCGCGTACATAATAGCTTGTTCAAAAACTACCGAACTGCAATCAGGTTTATCAATCGATATTTTTGGACAAGGCAATACAGATTGAAGTGGATCTTAAGATTAGAGTGAAATGTGTGAAAGCAACGGTCATGTTTCAGATTTGTTTAACCTCCTTAGCGAATCGTACTCTACTCAGTTGGCAAGAGAGTAAGAGTGATCAGTATATGGGAAAATAGAGAGAATTAATTAATTAATTAATGCTGAGTAAAAATATCAACAATTGTAGGTGAGAGAAAATATCTAAGGAGAGCGTTCTGCATATTAAATAACCATGTTACTGAATCACATAAATGTAATATAACTGAGTTTTAAAAAAAACTTATATCAAATAGGTGGCTCTTCCATTCCGTTACCATCTCATTGAGATTTGAGACAACAAGTGGGGTGGACCACATGAGTGCATACCACCTGTTAAAAATTGTCGGTGATTTAGGTTTGCTGGGGGCAGACTGATAGTAGACTGAGTAAAATTGTTCTAGGGGTTGTTATCTCTAACGCTGTTGTTGTTATTTTTACCTCAAATAATCCTTGGCTGAACAAATTTATATCAAAAGATATTCCAATTTAAACCACTACCACCCATCATTTCGTACTTAGAAGACTACATTACACAATGCATCCTTTTTTAATTTGGTAGGATGTAATGTAAAGGAGATTTTGCTGCTATTCAAGACGAGCGTGATTTTCTTCCGGGATCACAAATATTCCATTAAATATATAAGTTTATAATTTTATACCGCAGTTCGATAAGATTGACAGAAGACAAACATGATATTGTCGAAATATTACTTACAGTAGCTTGATATCAAGACTGCGAAAATGTTCAACTGTTATTAACTTAACACATCAAGTTACATTAAGGCGTTTAAAGGAGAGAATGATGTGGATAAGAAACCATCGTCTTCTCCTATAATTCGTGTGTGTGTGCGCGAGTGGGTATTTATGTATGTATGTGTGTGTTTTGGGAAAAGATCTGATCATATGGGCGGAAAAGAGTGTGAAAGAACTAGCAACAACTACATGCGATAAAAACAAATAAACCCTTCATAGGCAGCCAGGTGTATGTCATAGCAATTTCGACACAAGCCTCATTTATTTTGTTGTAAGGAGAAAGAAAAGAGGAGTTTAAAAGTGATTGATACAGCTTACTATTAGAAGTGCGTTGGGACTTCTCAGTATAGTGAAGTACAATACAGTAAGCCTTAAGGCTTACTGAGCGAAAACTCTGTTGCGGTGCCGTTTATTATTGTTTCCTTTGTATATGATAAAAACACAATTATGAACTCATACAACAGATATAACCATGTAAATATATGTATAAGTATATCTTTCTACACACACACACAAACACACACACACTCATACATACACACATATATGTATGAATATTTATATATTTATACAAAAAGACACACACACACATTCATTTCGAGATTCATAGAGCATTATATATTAGGCATAAAAAAATCCTGGATTCAATTACCAAAAATTCACACAACAAAGACACACGAAGAACTATACACATGTATATGTGCATACGCATGTTTTCGGCATGTATATGCCATAATCAATATATATTCGTACATACATACATACAATATATATTTATACATTATATATATAGTATATATATATATATATATATATATACATATATATATATATATATATATATATATATAATACACACACACACAAAGTGCGAACATGTGCATGTAATTCTAAATTTCATTGCATGGCGTTATGTGTGATTATGAAATTAGCTGATTCTAAGCATACACACACGTGTGATTGTGTGTATATTAATCGTGTTAAAGAAATGCCTTACCCAATTATTTCAACAATATACACATGCGAATACGTACGTACATATTAATACATAAATATATACATTTATATACATGTATATACATACATATATAAATACATATTTATAATATATATATATATATATATATATATATACACACAAAAATCAGAAAATGCTTCTATTTCAGTTATGATAAAAGATTTCAGTATATGGCGATATATATAAAAAGATAGACACAATAGTGTACGAGTTTGCGTCTGTGTGTGTGCGCGTACATGTGTATGTGAGTATGCACGCATATGTATATATATATATATATATATTATATATATTATACAAACACAAAAATGTGTGTGTATATGCATTATAATATATATATTATGTATACATGTATATATATATTCATATATATGCATATACACACACATTTATGTGTTTCTCTCTCTCTATATATATTATACAAATAATATGTATTGTATATATGTATAATATATATATATATATTATATATATATATATATATATATATATAATGTATGTATATGTATGTATGTATCCATAAACCACTTCATGTGCAGAATATACGTACATATACTATTTATATGAACACAATATACAGTATATATACATATGCATATACATGTGTGTGCACGCGTGCGTATGCATGTGTATGTGCGTGTGGACTTGTATGTATGTGCACGTGTGTGTGCTTGTGTGTGAATGTGTGTATTTATAGGCGGGTAAAATAAAATAATTATTCAAGAAAGCGCAAGTAGCTTTGGCGAAAGATTATAGTGTAGCAAGATAGGAGTGGAATAATAAGATTGATATTAACAGTGTGAAATGGTGCGAAACAGAGATACATATATAGATAGGTTAATAGAGAAAGCTATGGACAGACAGACCAATCTATGAATAGATAGATAGAAAAATAGATAGATAGATAGATAGATAGATAGATAGATAGATAGATAGATAGATAGATAGATAGAAAGGGTAGGCAGATAGCCAGATAGATTGATATACAAACATATTTTGTGTGTATATATCTGTCTCACTGCATATATGTGTGTATATATATATATATATATATATATATATATATATATATATATATATATATATCATATATATGTATATATATATATTATATATATGGTATGTATGTATATATATATATATGTATATATATATGTATATATACACATATATACATATGTATACGTATGTATGCTTATATATATATGTATATATATATGTATATATAGGTATGTCTATTTCGTACATATGAATGTATCCTTGTGTAAATCTTATGAGATATTTTCTTTTCTATATGTGTATGCATGTGTCAGTCTTTTCTATATGTGTCAGTCTGTGTGCATTGTATACTGTAATTTTGCGTGTGAATACGGTTGTGTAAGTTTGTAAGTAATAGGTGGGGTGAGATTTGTAAGAATATGATAGTTAGGAATAAATGTATGTTTAAAAGAAAAAAAAAGTTGGTAAACAGTATGAAACAGCAGAACATGGAGAGAAAATAAAGACAAAGAGAGAGAGGGGGGGATCGAGAGAGAGAGAGAGAAAGAGGCAGATAGAGAGTGAGCTGGTGATAGGGTGAATAAAAATATGAGAATGAAGGGGGTAGGTGGTAAAGAATAATGTTGAAGATGAGAGGAGTGGAAGAGGTGAAGAAAGAGAGAAGATGGTTGGAAAGCGAAAAAATATTAGATGGGAATAAGAAAGGAAAATAGCAGAAGAAAATTCCAAAATTAAAATTAAAATTAAAACAAAATAAAATTGCGAAAAGGTAAAAAAAAACAAAAACATAGTAATAATAATAATTTACTCGAAAAATATTTAAAAGAAAAAAAAATAAACGTGGGAAAAAAAAATCTGAAGGTATAACAAGTAGGATTGAGTATTGAAAATGTATAAAAATATATGAAATGTATATATAAATATGTATAAAATTTTTGAATAAACCAACAGGGAGGGAGAAAAACATTGGAAGAGTTATAATATTAGACAAGAGATGTGTGTGTGTGTGTGAGAAGTATATAGGTATGTGGTTGAAAGATGGAAAGGAGGAATAAAATACGTTGACAAATGGATGTTTTGTGTGTCTAGGGAGGAAGTAAGTAGGATGGGCTATATTGATGGTGAGATTCTGTGGTTGGCTGGTTGGCTGGTTGGTCGGCTGGTGGTGGTGGTGGTGGAGGTGGCGGTGATGCTGGTGGTAGATGGGATATATTAATATAAAGTGTGGGAATATATAGTACATGAAGTGGAGCTCGTGTGGGATTGGGGGATTGAGAGAGAGGGAGCGAGAGAGAGAGAGAGAGAGAGAGAGAGAGAAAACAGGAGGATGGAAAGGGAGAGAGGTAAGATGCACAGAGGATAGAGTAAAGAAAAATATCTTGGTATATATACATACATGCATACCTATATATGTATATAAAAGATATGTATTTTTAAATATACATATTTTGCGTTTATATGTATGTTTGCACATATTCATACATACACACACACACACCACACATATATATATATATATATATATATATATATAAAGTATATTATTATATATATATATATAGGTATAGATATATATATATACGCTCGCAAATACATACACACATACACACACACTACAAGAAATTCTACAAAAATACAGTACTTAATACGATTGAATGTGTGTGTGTGTGTGTATGACACAGAAGATATATGTACATACACACACACACACACATACATATATGTGCGTAAATAGCACGCGTAAATACACATGTATACGTATATGCACACATACAAACATACATATATACACGAATACGCATAAATAAGGGTGGAAATAAAAAAGGTAATGACAGAGCAGACGAACAAAGTAAAAACAACAGAATCAGAACCGGGAAGTATGAAGGATGAGAGAGAATAACTGATACATACTGAGATACGGAGATAGATAAGAATACATAGAGAGATGGAGAAATAGGTAGTTATATATATATGTATATATATATATATATAGAGAGAGAGAGGGGCGGAGAATGTGTGATTGTATGAATGTGTCAAGCAAGAGATGGAATAAAAATGAAATTGAAAGTGAGCCCCTGTTTCTGTGTGGATACGTGCGTGCATGTCTGAGTATGTATGTGTATGTGTGTGTGCGTGTGTGTGTGTGTGTGCGTGTGTGCGTGTGTGTGTATGTGTGCGTGTGTGTGTGTGTGTGTGTGTGTATGTGTGTGTGTGTGGGTGGGTGGGGTGGTGGGGGTGGAAGGATGTCTGTGTGGAATTAAAGATGGAATATGTAAGGAAAACTGCAACAACAACAACAACAACAACAACAACAATAACAACAACAAGAGATAATAAGCAAAGATGAAAATAAATTAAAGAAAGAACTTAAAAACAATCGAAGCTGAGAAGTAAGGAGAATGTGGGAGATGGGGCGGGGCGGGGTGGGGATGTGGGAATGAGGTAGGTAATGTGAGAGAGGGGGCGAGAGAGGGAGATGGAGAGAGAGAGAGAGAGAGAGAGAGAGAGAGAGAGGGTGGAAGAGAGAGAGAGAGAGAGAGAGTTGATTTGAAGTAAAATTTTAAAACATGAGAATAACAACAACTTGCCAAACAAATCGGTATATGAAGCGTGAATAGGAAATATCTGAGTGGAAATGACAGCGATAGAGATAAATAATAATAATAATAATAATCATAATAAATAATAATAATAATAATAATCATAATAAATAATAATAATAATAATAATCATAATAAATAATAATAATAATAATAATCATAATAAATAATAATAATAATAATAACAATAATAATAATAATAATAATAATCATGATAATGATGATGATCATGACGATGATGATGATGATGATAATGATCATGATGATGATGATGATGCTGATGATGCTGATGCTGATGATGATGATGATGATGATGGTGATGATGATGATGATGATGATGATGGTGGTGGTGATGATGATGGTGATGATGATGATGATGATGATGATGATGATGATGATGATGAAGGTGATGATGATGTGGGTGGAGGGGTAGTGGTAGAGGTGACGATGATGATCAAGATGATCCTCATCATGATGATCAGGAGGAGGAGGAGGAAGAGGAGGAGTATGTTGACGACGACGACGACAACGCCAATGTGATGATGGAGGTGATAGTGGTGGTGGTGGTGATGGTAATAGAGTTGATCATAATGACCATCATGAAATAAATGATAATGATCATGGCGATAACGTTGATGACGTAGAGGGGACGATGATAACGACTGTGGTAGTGGAGGGGCTCGTCGTGTTGGTGTTGAAGATGAAGATGCTGATACTGATGGCGGGGGTGATATAGCTGATGATGATGATGATGATGATGATGACGATGATCACGATGATGATGATGATCATGATGATCATGATGATGATCATGACGATGATGGTGATAATGATGACTGTGATACTAATACGAATAGTACCATTAAAAATAATAGTTTATTCAATTAAATAAGGAAATTAATAGCAAATTTTTAATAATAAACTACAAAATCAGCAAGTGTAGCTACGATAACGATGACAGGAATGATTCAGATTCTGATCCTGATTCTGATGAGAATGATGATGATGATGATGATGATGATGATGATGATGATGATGGGGAGGAGGAGGAGGAGGAGGAGGGTATCCACGGTAACAGTATAGACATGGTCTGTATATAAACAACAATATGACACTGATGACAATTAGCATCACCATTATCCCCAAAATAATAATAGTGCTGAAAATTTATTATTGTTATTATCATCATCATCATCATCATCATCATCATCATCATCATCATCGTCATCGTCGTCGTCGTCATCATCATCATCATCATCGTGTAAGCATCAATTAATATTAAAATGTTAGAAACTATTATCGTTGCCGTTTTACTTTTTTATTTTTATTTCTTTGGTTATAATTGATTTTCGCTATTGAAGATGACATTACACAGTGAAGAAACTGTTTTTATTCCAATATTAATTCATAAAACAATGGCTGCTTTTCCATGAGCAAAGGGTTTCGTTATCCCATTATTTGCGATAGAGGAGAAGCTTGTTTTTAGATATGTTAAGTTGTTTACGCATTTTTGATAAATAGATATTTGCAGGATTTACATGCATTGCCAGATGGTCGACTCAGAAGTGACAAGAACTGTATGCTATAAGCGGTGGAAGCAACAGTGAAAATTTAATAAAAAAAAACAAAAGAAAGAAAGAAAAAACATCGTCAACTTCCTGTGAAACGAAAAATAAATCAAAGATATTCGGGAATAAGAAGTGCATTGTAACCGCGAATGTGTATGTGAAAAACAATGCACTACAGCGATAAAACAAGCAGAGAACTATATTTTGTTATTTGCAAACGTTTTCAGACAGAAGGAATGACTCGACTTGAATCAGATCAAGAAAAAGGAAGGGCGAACGAGATTTGTTGCAGAAGATAGTATTTCTTTGTCCGACGAATTAATCCAGGAAAAACATGGTTGCTTAAAAAGTTAATGGAGAATTCCACATGCTACAGAAGAAAAGAAGCAGGATACTTTGGTTGATGTGTGGCAAGAATTAGGCTCCGTCAACCATGATTGGGCATACAGAAGCATGTGTCTCGTTTTTAAGACCAAGAATCAGGGATTGCGATTGGCAAAGCATTTCAGTCTGCCAGTTCACAGAGTAGTTTCATAACATGTGAACTAAGGAAAACTAGATTCCTAGTCAGAGATTTTGGCATGGACCTTTGGTTTGGTGTCACCTTTGGGTAACTCTACTAAACTCGATGGTTGAGCAAAACCGAGGGTATAGTTTACGAGAATTGATCCGCAATGATATATGGTCAGAAGAGTAAACTTAGTCTGGACATACAGTTCCTAACGATCATCGAATACCACAATGATATTCTGGAGCGTTAACCTTCAGTGAGCAGAACGGAAGAAAATTTGACTGCTGGCATTAGTCAGAAGATTTAGTTGCTATATGCGTGCTAGCGTAAACCATATGAGGGCTACAAAGTAGTATCAACCACAACAATAGGTTAGGGAAATGAAGACTATAGCTGTAGCTACCGGTATTTCCAGAGCATCGCTTATCATAGCATTGAAAATAGTCAAGCTGAAACAAACGAGTCGTCTCGTCCTTGGTACTAGCTGTAGATTTCACAGTCGACCACTGAGAAGTCAATGTGCCTCACGTCCTTTTGCAATGACGAGTAGCAAATAGAAAACTGGGGAAGGGTAAGGGAAAAGACTGATCTCTGAGGAAAGACAGGGAACAGAGAGGAAATACATCAGGAAAAATCACTCGACTTCAACAGGTCGCAGGAGCTTGATGGTGAATTAGGACCCGAAATGCAGCGAACTCTATCTAAATGTTGGCTGTGGAAGAATACGGACCATATATTGGCAAACATCATTCAATCCTAGATAACAGAAGGTTATGATGGATCAGAGTCCAGGTTATAGGCCGAAACTTCTCAGGACTACTTTTGGAACAACAAGTTTATAAAAAGTTTACAGAGCAGATGACCACCGTGAGGTACAGTGATCCTAACTAGCTTTTCTTCTCTTAGTGGGTAGACTATCTTTTTTGTGTTCTAAATTTTTAATAAACTTCGTTGTATTGTTATCATCATCATCATCATCATCATCAGCATTATCATCATCAGCATTATCATCATCATCAACATTACTGTTACTGGCGAGCTGGCAGAGACGTTAGCAAGCCAGGCGAAATGCTTAGAGGTATTTAATCTGTTTTTACATTCTGAGTTCAAATTCCACCGAGGTCGCCTTTCATCCTTTCGGGGTCGATAAATTAAGTACCAGTTGCGTACTGGGGTTGATCTAATCGACTGGCACCCTCCCCCAAAATTTCAGGCCTTCTGCCTAGAGTAGAAAAGAATCGTTAGCACGCTGGGCTAGATGCTTCGCAGCATTTCGTCCGTGTTAACATTCTGGGTTCAAATTCCGCCAAGATCAAGTTTGCCTTTCATCCTTTCGGAGTTGATAAAATAAGCACCAGTTCAACACTGGGGTCGGTGTAATCGACTCATCCTCTCCCCACAAATTGCTGCCCTTGAGGAAACATTTGAAACTATTACTATTATTATCATTATTATTATTATTATTATTATTATTATTATTATTATTATTATTATTATTATTATTATAATAATTAGTTATTATTATTATTGGCCTCATCATCATCATCATCACTATCACCACCACCATTCTTATTGTTTAATTTTATCATTATTACGGAGAAGAAATATAACAACGACAACGTCATCACCAGGTCTTCACCCTATGACTGTTGGAAGCCATGCGTAAACTGTAGAATGAACTCCTGATGGTCTATTTCTCATGCTTTGAGTGCTAACAAATTCCATGTAACTTTGTAAAGGTTGTATGTCTACACTGGTTAATGAATATGCATTCGTACAATTAGCATGTATGGAGGCACATGCAAACACACACGCATACACTTACATACAAACTAGCATACACATGTACATATAAGTACATATGTATATATATATATATATATATATATATATATATATATATATATATATACACATTCACATACTGGAGAAAGGACATACATATATAGATATGTATATACGTTTATACATTCATGCTTACATACATACGTACATTTACACGTTCCTATTCGCAAATTACCATAAAATCATCATCCATGCACAAGGATAACAGCGACACCAGATGAAGTTTCCGTGATCTGGTGCTCCAGTATGGGCACAAAACATATCGGTTAAACTAAAGAAATAAATTAAAGAAATACTCATGCTCACGAACATGTCTTTACATTTAACAGGTATCCATCTAAGTAGGTGTAAATGCACGTACCTACATACACGAGTGTGTGCGTGTTTGTGTGTGCATGTGTGTGTATGATGTGCTTTTTTATGTTTTACATATAGGTAGGAAATTAGAATGCAAGCAATCACGTCTAAATGAGTGGCTATGTATGGAACAATCCTAATTATAATTACAATAATTATATAAAACTATTTTATGTCCTCGTGCAGGCTCAACGTACATATTCCCAGATTAGTTCACGTGCAAGCATATGCATTTGTGTTTAATTTCCATGTATAAGAATGCATATGCACATTTGTTAGCCAGTGTGTCAGTGAGCGTACATATGTATTTGTGTGCATGAGGCGATGGGTGAGGGGTGGGGGCGTACATCTCCATAATTCTCTGTGCTGTCATTATCTTAAGTAAATATGCTGCAGTACGCCAGCCTGGTGAGTGTCTCGGACGTACAACCAAAACAGAAACAATATTATAAACACGTGCATACCCATATCCACATAGAATCATACAGACACTGCAAAGTATGATTTCATACTCACTTTCTCTATATATATATACGTGTATGTGTGCGCGTGTGTGTGTTTGTGTGTGTGTGTGTGCGTGCGTGTGTGTATGTGTGTATACATATATATACATACATATATATATATATATATATATATGTGTGTGTGTGTGTGTTTATACATATATATGTATGTATGCATGCATGTACGTATGTAGATACAAACATATGCTTGTATGTCTACAGTTGTGTATACATACCTGTTGCATGCGTCTATGAATTCAAGTCCTGAGATTTTTGCGTGATAGTAGATCAGTGGTATATACAGACGTCTGAGTAGTAACAGAGCGTGATTTCTATGTATGTTTGCAGGGAAAGATTGAAGAAGGCAAAGGGGGAGATAGAAGGAGGAAGAGCGGGATAGAAAAAGTAGAGAGGACTTGGAGAGAAACAAGCATTGTGTGGGTAGGATTGCTGGGTGAGTGAATGCGTGAGTAAATGAGTGTTAGTGAGTTGAGTGTTTGGTTAAAAAATTGTTTGAATTTTATTCAACGTATGTTCCTTATGTTTTTTGTCTTTCAATATCTTTGTCCCCTATTGTGCTAGAATACTCTGGATTGGTAGGCAGGTAAATTCGTAAGTTGCAGGATGGGTATATTGGTGGAAATGTAGTTTTTTTGCAAGGGTAGACAGATTAGCATGTAGTTATGAAAGATTGTGTGTAGCTTTATAGTTGGGTTGATAGATACGTAGGTAGATAAATATATAGATACAAGATAATGCCTGATTAACTTAGAAGAGTGTGAGTAAATAAGCATAACGTCTGACAGATTAATCTGAATAGAAAAGCAGAAATGTGGGTAAAGCTGTTGGAAAATAGGCGAGTAGAGAAGTAAAGGCCCTCTTCAGTCATGAATAACGATGGGATTGTGCCAAGAAAGTTACCCTCCTAGGCACAAATCCAGCAGAGGTCTATGCATACCAGCCTCCCTACACCATGCCATTGATGTTATCCAAGGGAAAGGAAAAGGCCGATACAGCTTGGCACCAGTGACGTCGCAACTCATTTCTACAATTGGGCGAACTGGAGCAACGTGAAATAAAGTGTCTTGGTCAAGAATACAACACACAGCCTGGTCCAGGAATCTAACTCACAACCTCACGATGGTAAGCTCGACGCTTTAACCAATGCGCCATGCGGTAGGTATATAGGCAAGTAAAACTATATACAAGCCTGCTTACCTACATGACTGCTTATCTATATATACCTACTCTAGAACAGGTGTGTAGTATGTATAGTGATAAATAGAAAGAAATGCAGATTTTTAAGTTAGCAAGCAGATAAACAAGCATGCATAAAATTTCGAAAGGTAAAACAAACACAAATAAATAATCGAATATATAAAGATACTTGTTATAATTGTTTCTAATTTAGGTACAAGGCCAGCAGATACTTTAAAGGGAATGGATTATTCGCTTCCGCCGATTCCATTACTTTGATATTAATATTATTTTATCGACCGGAACGGGATAAAAAGTAAAGCCGACGTTGGCGGGATTCGAACACAGAAAGTAAGACGGTAGAACAAAGTATATATATTTTCTTTTCCGACGCTCATGTGATTCTGCCAATATACCACTCTACCTGTCATAATAAACTAACACTTGTTTCCATTTGTTACCTCCCTTCCCTCCTCTCATTCATTATCGTTTAAAAAACAAATTTCTCACTTCCATTTCTCCGGTCTGTTTTATTTATCGAGGGAAGCTAGTAAACAGTTTATCTCTCTCTAAGGAAGGGTTATGCCCTAAGCATTAGACTTCTCTTCTTTCTTGCAGCAACAATAATGTATTCCACTTTGTGAACCTTTTGTACTTATAATAGAGCTTGACGGTTATCTGCGCATGAGCATTAAGCATATTTTATTTTGATATATGTACACAAAAAGGAAAGAGATGGAACAGGAAAAGGGCAATAAATAGGACGAGAGATAGATTGGATAGGCAGATAGTCACAGCAACAAACAAACAGATAGATAGATAGATAGATAGATAGATAGATAGATAGATAGATAGATAGATAGATAGATAGATAGATAGACAGACAAAAGGAGGGAGAGATAGAAAGTGACATGAGTATATGTCATAAACAAAAACAGAAATATGTTTTAAAATAATGATATTAAACACGACTACAAGTGCAATAAAAATGGTGATGATGATGATAGTAGTAGTAGTAGTAGTAGTAGTAGTAGTAGTAGTAGTAGTAGTAGTAGTAGTAGTAGTAGTAACAACAACAGCAGCAGCAACAACAACACTATCAATAAATGGCAAGCAAATATGAAGAAACTGAAGGAGGGGGGAGAGGATAGAGAAAGTATTTTAGAAATGAAGGAAACAACAAAACAATATTTCAAAAAAATGAAAGAAAAACGAATGCAAAAGATCAGTTGAAAGCAAGCAAGGAGAAAGATTTAGTGCAAGAAGAAGGGGGAGATAATCACATAGATGGGATTTTTCTTCTTTTTTTTTTTTAATTAATAAAAATATAAAAATATAGAAATAAAAAAAAAATAATTAAAAATATAAATCAATAAAAATAATGAGAATGTAAAAGAATGTGTGTCGGAAGTGACGTTGGGTGAGTTGTGGAGTTGGGGGTGGGGGCAACGTTAAAGCAAAAATTGAAATAAAGAAAATTAAGAAATCAAAAAAAAACAGAAACTTTATACGAAAACTAGAAAGAAAAGCGCAAAAAAAAAAGAAGAGAGAAGGGTGTGTGCAAAAATCAAAGAATGCTTTTATTTATTTTTTTATTATTTTAATAACAAAAATTGTTTTAAAAATGGTTTCAGAAGACACCAACCCCAAACCCGCGCTCATAGATCACACACGCACACACACACAGAGTCTATTCGTCAATATGTGTGTGGTATGCATGCTTACATATATGTGTGTGTGTGTATACATATATATGTATATATGTATATATATATATATATATATATATATATATATATATATATATATACATACATATATATATTATAATATATATATATATATATATATATATATATATATATATATAATATATATATATATATTATATATACATATATATAAGATAAAACTTACTTGGAAACACACATACATCTACACAAACATGCATATAGATATACAAGGAATACATACACGAATATCTATTTATCTATCTCTCTATCTATCTAAATCTATATTTATCTATATATCTATCTATCTATGTATATATATATATATATGTATATAAATATGCACACATACACACATAAGTATATATATATATATATGCATACATGCATATACAAATCCCTATATACACGCTCATAGATATATTATATATATATATATATACATATATATACACACATACACACACGCACACATACACACATACACATACACTGCGGCTATACTTGTGTGTACGCATGTGTACATATGTATATATAATATATATTCCTATGTATGTGCTAAGAACTATACGGTTATAAGTTGTGCACCTATTTATATATTCCCCACAAATACACATATGCACATCTACCAGCACATGTATACATAAAGAAAAAAAAGATATGGTTTCTTTGTTTCCAAGGAAGAAATCTGTGAGAAACGAATGTGTGTTCCGAGGAAAACTCTTGAAGGAAATAAAAATATCGTATGTTGTCTGAAATATTGATTATTACTCGCCAAAATTAACTTAACAGTACATGTGCATTTGTATGTTCGCGTGTGTATATGCGTATGTGTGTGTGTGTATGTGTGTGTGTGTGTGTGGGACGGAGTGTTTGAATAAGTTTGTGTGTGTGTATCTTGTTAGGTGAGAAGTTAAATCATGTAGGTAGATCAATGTACATCGGAACAAACGTCTGCATCGATGGAGTCTCCTGCATGCCTTCGAGTGATGGTGTCATTCAACGGTCTTTCCCACTTTTTTTTTCATACTGTTTGCAACAAAATACACACTTATGATATATGTCTGTGAATGTGAGTGCGTGCGTGCGCGCGCTCATGTGCGTGTGTGTACATGTATGCAAACATATATCTATACACAGACACACATTTCAAAAGTGTAACTATATGTGGATTGTTGGCGATTTTTTCCCTCCTTCTTCCTTTTCTCTTGAACTTTCCTCTGCCTACTGTTTCTGAAGAAGAGCTTTGCTCGAAACGTAAAACAACTTTTCTTTCCTTCCCTGAGCGTCTTTTAATACTTTGCATGAACCACGTCCTCGCGTTGTTGCTTTTTCTTGTGCTTTTTTTTTTCGTTTTTTGGGGGATTAATCATATATATATATATATATGAGTGGCTGTGTGGTAAGTAGCTTGCTAACCAACCACATGGTTCCGGGTTCAGTCCCACTGCGTGACATCTTGGGCAAGTGTCTTCTGCTATAGCCCCGGGCCGACCAATGCCTTGTGAGTGGATTTGGTAGACGGAAACTGAAAGAAGCCTGTCGTATATATGTATATATGTCTGTGTTTGTCCCCCTAGCATTGCTTGACAACCGATGCTTGTGTGTTTACGTCCCCGTCACTTAGCGGTTCGGCAAAAAGAGACCGATAAAATAAGTCTCGGGGTCGATTTACTCGACTAAAGGCGGTGCTCCAGCATGGCCGCAGTCAAATGACTGAAACAAGTAAAAGAATAAAAGAGTATATATATATATATATATATACGGTCATCCCATAAATAATGTGGGTTTTTTGAAATTGCATGAACCTAATGTCGAAGGGAACGGGATAAACTACTTGCATCAACTTGTACTTATTCTTAGTGCAAATTTTAAGGAGTGCAGTTCGATTTTAAAAGTTATTTTTTTCAAAGCTATAATGGAAGTGACAAAGGAGCATATTCGGCATATTTTGCTTTATGAGTTCAACAAAGGCAATGACGCAATGGAAAGTGCGAAGAATATTAATGCAGTTTATGGGGATTGGACAAATTCCACCGAGGTTGACTTTGCCTTTCAGCTTTTCTGGGGTCGATAAAATAAGTGCCAGTTGAACACTGGGGTCGATGTGATCGACTTACCCCGCCTCCATGCTTGCTGGCCCTGTGCCAATATCAGAAAACAATATTTACGTTTATCGTTTGCTTTTTATATTTCAAATTTAAATCTTTTTGAGTAAAAAGTTTGCTTTTCATCATTCAAGGGCAAGAAAATATAAGTCAGATACTTGGTTGACAGAATTGATTGTTACTTTCCCCGAAGTTTCTGGCTTTCGTAAGAAGTTGTGCTTTCGTAAGAAATCAATATTTACTTTCATGAGATTTTCTATCTTCTTTACGACTAGAGCAGCAAACAAAATGCTTTACGTTCTTTATTTCAGAGATCAAATCCCACCAAAGTCAACTTGACTTTTCATTTTTCTTAGATTTGACAAAATAAGATTTCTTTTGAGCACTGGATTTAATATAATCGACTTTAACCTTTCTGTAAATTTGACACCTTGTACCTATATAAGAATTCAATATTTGTTTCAATATTGCTGTTCAATCAGTTTGATATACGGAGTTAAAAGTCTTCTAAAACTGGGGTCGGCAACCACCAGGCCGCACTAGATCTTAAAATTTTATTTCTATTTTATTGACTACCATAATCCACTGGGTCCATTATATATATACGTGCGTGCGTGCGTGCGTGCGTGCGTGCGTGCGTGTGTGTGGTGTGTGTGTGTGTGTGTGTGTGTGTGTGTGTGCGTGTGCTTGTGTGTGTGTGCATACATATACATCATACATGCATACAAACATATATATATATGTATATATTATAAATTCAATGTTGACTACTAGATATTTAATGTCACAACTATGGTAGAAAATTCAGAATCCACGGGCAAGTAATAGAACAATTCATATGTCCGTACAAATAAGAGATCAGGAGATAAGATTAATTTATTTAAATTACTTCCATCTCTTAGCTGAAATCAAGTTAACACTAGCCATGTCTTGACTCACTACATTATGTTAGAGATGTCCTTATTATTTGTTATGCAGAGTGTGTCACTGGGTACTTTCTTGAATTTTTATATAAAGGAGAGCCAAGACTGCAGGTAAATAGATATAGAAGAAGCGTTAAGGTGTATAAGCACACACTATACAAACAGACAGACAGACAGACACAGACAGATAAACGATTATGTGATTGGGATGGGATGAATAAATGGATTAATGAATGAATGAATGAATGATGAATGAATGGACGGATGGTCGGACAGTCGGATGGATGGACCGTTGTGTGAATGGAAAGCTAGATAGGAAGCTTGTTAGATAGATAGATAGATAGATAGATAGATAGATAGATAGATAGATAGATAGATAGATAGATAGATAGATAGATAGATAGATGGATGGATGGATGGATGGATGGATGGATAGATGGATGGATGGATGGATGGATGGATGGATGGATGAATGGATGGATGGATGGATGGATGGATGGATGGATGGACGGACAAACAGGCAAGCAGGCAAGCAGGCAAGCAAACAGACGTACTGATAGATCGATAGAGCGGATGGAAGGAAGACTGAAAGAGGGGAAGATTCAGTGTTTGAAGGGGAAGATATAAAGACTAGTTTCGCAAGTTGTTGTAGTTTAGCCCGACGTCAGCATTCACTCAGCTTATCTTTGATCAAAGGCCGTTACAGTATAAACCATATCGTCTTTTTTTTCTGTTCGTGTGCAAAATATATCTAGGATATCAAACATGTCCAGCATTTTCTAAGAAGTTAAAGTTTTAATTTAACGGAAATTTGGCAGCTACTGCCATCTCGAACGACCACGTAGAAAACCATCCTTGCTTGTGGATGTAAGGAGACATTTGTAGTAGATAATCTAAGGATTGGTAGCAGGATAACCAAATACATATAGAGATATAGACACGTTGATAAGTCAGATAAGGATCTCGAGCCAACAACGTGACCGCTACATTGTCGTTTTATTTGCTAAAGTTAACGACTAACTTTCCACCACGTTTGATTCTACCGTCTTATATAAAGGAAGAAACACTAGAATAGATAGTCTTAGGTATGCGATTGTTTCCCACCTCCGACAACAATAACAAATAATGCTTAATACATACACATACATACGCTTGCACTTACACACACACACACATACACACGTACGTACACACAAGCACAAACACACATGCACAGAAACACACCATATACAATTGCATACTTATATTCAAATTTCGCTGAGGTTGACTTTGTATTTCATTCTTTCTGGATCAATAAAATAAGTACCAGCTGAGCACTGAGGTCGATGGAATTGTTTACTTCCTTCCCTGTAATTAATGGCCTTGTACCAAAATTTGAAAGCAATATATAACAACATTAGGGCGACGAGCTGGCAGAAACGTTAGCACGCCGGGCGAAATGCTTAGCGGTATTTCATCTGCCGTTACGTTCTGAGTTCAAATTCCGCCGAGGTCGACTTTGCCTTTCATCCTTTCGGGGTCGATTAAATAAGTACCAGTTACGCACTGGGTCGATATAATCGACTTAATCCGTTTGTCTGTCCTTGTTTGTCCTCTCTGTGTTTAGGCCCTTGTGGGTAGTAAAGAAATAGGTATTTCATCTGTATAGCTGAGTTCAAATTCAGCAGAGGTCGACTTTGCCCTTCATTCTTTCGGAAGTTGATAAATGCAATCGACTTATTCACATCCTCAACATTGTTGGCCTTGTGTCAAAATTTGAAACCAATATACAACCACATAGATGGAAGTTATGATCTTATTCCTATCAATAAGATTAAAATGTCCAACTGCAAAATTTCAAGGTGGGCGAAGTTAATCGACGACATCATGGTACGTTCAGTTTTATTTGAGCACTTTGAGACGTACTGCGAGATTTAAAGTGTGTCTAATGAAATTCGTATGTTGTATTGTTGTGTTTCACTTACTGTGGTATATGTGTTGAGAGTGAAAACTTGGTGAGGACGGAGAAGAAGGAGAAGGAGTAAAGGGAAAGAGTTGTTTATGAGAGTCAAAGTTCAAAAGTTATTAGCTACCTCACGAGAACTCTTATAATGGTTATAAATTTGTTCAGTTTATCAAAGTAATCAGATAAAGGGCACATTTTACCGTTATTACCACTCCAAACATTCTCTGTAATGGCATCGAGTATGTCTGTTAGAATATGTATGTGAATATGTGTGTGTGTGTGTGTGTGTGTGTGTGTGTGTGTGTGTGTGTGTGTGTGTGTGTGTGTGTGTGTGTGCGTGCGTGCGTGTGTGTGTGTGAGCAAGTACGTGTTTATGAGTTTGTTTATGCGTACGTGATGCTTGCAAAAACGTGCAGCATAGCTCAGCCAGTTCTTTGTCCAAATCTCAGTTGATATTAAATATGATTTATGATGAATATCTAAACGGCTTTCCCTTCGCCATATCTTCCACCTAACCGGCAGCCAACTAAACATCTATCTACATCCAGACCAACATTGTATTGCTATGTACTGATAGCTATGTACTAATAAGAACAATTTAGTAGCAGCGGTTGGCAGAAAAAGAAAATAATAAAAAAACTATATATCTAATTTGCTTACCTTACCAGTTTTACAGTCGACTAAGTATTATTCTGATGTTATTAGCCCCGAGAGAAGATGCATTGAAACAACGTATGATGCAAAGTCCCGCATAAGAGGAATGGGAAATAGACGTGGTTTCTGTCCAACAGAGTAAAGGTGTTTGTGAAACGTAAATATAATCACTATAAAGATTTGATGTCATGAAGATAATGGGAAGCCTAGCTGGATAGATATTGTTATCAAGAAGAATAGCGGCTGCGTGGTTGCCATTTTAACTTTAGTGGCTACAAAAATGTAATCCACAATGGAATGACTTAAGCTCAATCCTAACTGGCAACTCAAGGTGAATTACATTTATTTGTCTGATAGCAAAACGAAATCTTGCCTGATGCTATAAAAGTACCACACCGGATTAATTCGATTCTAGAATATTAGAAAAATATCCAATTTAGACATGCACTATGTAGTTAAGAATTTCGTATCGCTTCTACGTGGTTCCTGGTTCAATTTCAATACGCGGCATCTTGCACAAATGTCTTCTCCACTGCCTCGTGTTGGCCAATAATTTGTGAGTGAAATTTTGTGTTTATGTATGTGTTGGCTAGTTTCGAAACGGGTGGAATGTTTTTTTTTTTTTTTCAAGCTAAAAGATAACTTAGGAATTCCATACAATAGACATCGGTCAATTAATATGACTCAAAATAAGTTCTGCAATCGATATGATAAACGAAAAACCTTTGGGGCAGTGCCTAAAACAATGAAGGAATAAACAAGAATGGTAGGTTGCAACAAACTAAATTGTGAGACTGTCAGACAAACTAATGGAAGGGTTCCAAATTCATATCACCTCGTAGAAGCTAAGCAATGTATATAATCTTTATAGTGAAAGGTTCATTTCAGTTTGCAAGAGGAGAACTGCTTTTATGAGAAGTTTTCTTTAAGCATGTAATGTTTGGAATTTCTAGATGCAAAGTGAAAAAGAAACAAGAAAAGGAGAACAGAGATCCAAACATGCTATGTACCTCGTTATTGTTTAGTTTGTGGCTCAGACTTGATCAACCAAATTTAGGATAAACTATGTGAGCATCTTTTCGTACATCAAGAACTAGATTTCTTTTTTAAGATAGTATTCTTTTAATTTGAGGGAAATCAGGTTGCTGTTTCTAACAACTCAGGCAACCATGTTGAGGTACCGTCGTTGGTTCCAGCAGTATTATGTTGTCAGTTATGACATCTTTTAGAACGCCGTAGATGGCAATCGCAATCGGTCACCCACCTGTAATATCCCTACCTGCTCTCAACAGACTTTAGCACTCAGGAGATTGGTCTACAATTGGTAGACTGATCTTGTTACTCCATTTCACGCCATTGCATGGACCTTGGATGTTTTTTGCTGAGTCCACTGGAGCAGAACATTTAATCCTTCATCTAGTTTTATACCACCACTTAACCTTTCAGTAACTTTAACAGAGCCTAAAGTGATTTTGAAAATTCGAGTCAAGTGTCTGACCCAAGAATAACTTCCTCTCACCATCTCGGAGGCCCTGAAAAGATATTTTGAGGGCTCTAATCTCCTCAACCTGGTGATACCATAAAAATATATATATAAACAGAAAATACGAGCTAATAGGTTTTAGTTTCACTTCACTGCTAAAAAAGAGACAACACAACTTTCTATTTCAGCAGCTCTGTATTCTGTTATATAATACTTAGTTTCATAATTCTAAAGGATCTTTGAGATTAAGAAGTAGCTTCGTTCGTTCAAGACCAGAGTATCTGACAGATAACCTTATCCAGATAGCATTCAGACATTGCAACGAACATGGTCTGTAATGTTAGGATGAGAAATTATAATCCTTGAACATTATGAAAGAGTCGGTTACAATGATGTACAACACTATTCTCTTATTTTATTAT
>NC_043003.1:34337521-34355021 GCF_006345805.1 Octopus sinensis
AAGAATTCTTGATAAGAACCACTGCACTAGAAGATAGTCTTTTTCCGTTTTTTCTTTCTTGCTTTATTTATTCACTACCTTTTTTTTTTTTGTTCTTGAAAATATAACTTGCTAAGCTGTCCATATATACGTGCGTATGTAAATGTGTATATGAGATGACGGAGAGAGAGAGAGTGCGTGGGTGAGACAGAGAGAGGGGTGGAGTGAGAAAATGGCAGTGTGTGTGTTTGTGTGTATGTGTGTGCGGGCGTGTGTGTGTGTTTGTGTGCAGGTATATGTGCGTGCACGTTGTTGCGTACTCATTTTGAGCAGCAAATCAATAGGTTGGGTTCAGATTGTATATTTTGTTGGTGTGTGTCTTTATTAGCGACATACCTTAAATAAATTAGGAAATGTTATGACAAAAGTAGTATATGTACATACGAACAAAATAAATCATATAGATAAATATATATATATATATAATATTATATATATAATATAGTATATAATATATAATATAGTAGTATAAAACTATATACATATATATGTACACACATATACATACATACATACATATATATGTTTATTTATACATATATATATATATATATATATATATATACACACACTATATACACATATACACTTTCCAAATTTATGCATATGTTATTTTCTATTTGATTCCTTCATTTATACCTTTGAGGTGTGTCTCGGTATTTTACTAATTGATTAAACCCCTCTTTCGAAAGAAAAGTCCTTGTAGCACCTTGTTAATTGTGCAGAGAGTTTAGTAAATTGACACACACACACACACACACACACACACAGACATATACACACACAATGTATGTATGGGTCAAAAGTGTATGTATGTATGATGTGAGTATATGTATAATAATATATATATATATATACTATATATATATATATATATATAAGCATATTTATATGTTTGTATGTATCTGCATATGTATGTATATATGTATACTGATGTATACATATGTAGCGAGAGAGAAAGAGAGAGAGGGTGATATATAGAGGTAACGATAACTAACTAGGCAGATGTGTGTGTGTGCGTGGTATATATATATATATATACACATACATATTCGCATATAAATATATACAAGTATTGCATCTGTATATACTTACCAAATAAACAAACATGTACCACAAACAACTATAACTACACACCTCAGGAGGTACATCAGTAGGGGTTTGTTATTGTGGGTTTATGTTTGATTTCATCATTGAATATAATGGGGAATAACATACACATTTGAAAACTGTACTTATATGTATGTATGGCGAACACACACACACACACACACACACACAACACACACACACACACACATACACACACACACACAGCATGTGTGCACGTGTTTTTGTGTGGTAGTGTATACTCATATATATATATATATATACACTTACACACATACATACATAAGTACAGACGGACGGAGGGGCAGACAGACAAACAGGCAGATAGATAGATAGATAGATAGATAGATAGATAGATAGATAGATAGATAGATAGATAGATAGATAGATAGATAGGTAGATAGGTAGGTAGATAGATAGATAGATAGATAGATAGATAGATAGATAGATAGATAGATAGTAGATAATAGATAGATAGATAGATATGTTTCTTATTAGCCACACAGGGCTGCACACAGATAGACAAATACAAGGTAGAGTTTCTTTTGAAGGTATTAAAAAAAAAAAACAAAAAAAAAAAAAAAAAAAAAAGAAAAAAAAATAGGAGGGGGAGGTTCGATCAAAAGGGATCGTAAAGGAGAGAAAGGGACAAAAAAAAGGGGGGGTAAAAAAAAAAAAAAAAAAAAAAAAAAAAGGGGGAGAGGAAAAAAAAAAAAAAAAAAAAAAAATGATCAATAGGGATCGTTATCACAGAAATGTCAATATGAAGTGTAAAGGGGAGGACAGGTGAGGTTTACCCGTGGAAAGAAAAGCCTACGGAAAAGACACGGTAACCTCGGTCAATGAAGTCACATTTTATATTCTTTTTTTTTTTTTTTTTTTTTTTGCAAATAAGTAACTCTGTTTTCGATTTCTGGGTTCATAGGACTATGCTCAAGGTGGCTTCGTCATTCATACGTGCCATTCTTGCAACATTCACCCATTTTTTTAAAACATTCGCCTAGACAAAACTTGCCTCTCTACTCTCACTTTCCTTTTCAAGTGGTACTTGAAGAAGTTGATGAGAGATTGACCAGAGAGGAAAGTGTTTGTCTCCAATCCTTTCAGACGCGTCCACCAGATACATTCTTTCGCCATAGCCACAAGGATGATGAAAATAGCTCTTCCTTCCCGTTTGAAGGAAGGAGGCGTGACAATATTGACGATAGACTCAGCTGATAAACCGACTCGTCCCCACACGTGACAGCAGTTGTTCGACATAAGCCCACAGGTCGGAAATGGTTGGACACTGAACGAGTGCGTGCAGAACGGTTTCGTCGCTTCTGACCGCATCTCGGGCAGGTCGGCCCCGTGTTTCTCGAGCCGTGTCTGTAGAGCTTATCCCGACGGTAGCGCTTCTCGGTAGCACTGCCAGGCCAGGGATCTCTGGAAGTTGTCCATGGGCCCTGGCCCGAAAGTCGTCCCGAACAGGCGGGTCAGGTACTCCTCGTCGACGTCCAGGTTCGCCCCGAGCTCGTCGTCGTACCTCCCCCCTCACTAAACCCCTATAGAATGCTTTGGTTGTGTTGAAGTCACTTAAGGTCGACCCAGGACGGCAGACTTGCTTGAGAGCAACGCGACACTCGCGGTGCCATTCGCCCTTCCTCGGCCTCTTTTTGATCCACGACTGCAGTTCGGTCATGGAGACGAGCTGCGGGAAAGCGTGCCTACACAAACGGCGACCACACCTGTTCACCGTCGTCTACATAGAGCCAGAGATGTCGCAGTCTCTCGCGCGTGTCTGCGCATCATCACCACGGCATGCCCAGCCCTCTTTTAACGGGTGTTGACAGCAAATGGATCGCCTGACCATCGGGACGCATCCCTTTCCACAAGAAGCGAAAGAGGATGCGTTGTAGTTTGGTGATGGTAGGGTCGGGACAAGGTAGACGGTCAGGCGGTAGTAGATGACGGACGCGATGTACGTGTTGCCACACTCCGCTCGACCTTTTAGGGACAGTTTTCCTCTCGCCCATTGCCGGGCGAGAGTCACCACCCTACTCGTTATCTCGTTCCAGTTCTTCTCCACTTGGAGGTCCGGACCAAACCAGACCCCGAGCAACTCAACCGGGCCGTCGGTCCAGCGTCCCACGACGGAGGCGCTGGGGACGGCATGGGCTTGCTTCTCCAGGTGCCTAGTCGCAAGCCCACTGACTTTTCCGGGTTGATTTTCGCTCCTGTCACCGCTTCGTAGTTTTTTCAGTGTCTCGCCGACCAGCTCGATGTGCTCGTGGCTAGACACTATGACGGTGACGTCGTCCGCGTATGCAGAACGCTCGTCCCGCATCCCAATTCTCGCGGGATGCCCTTCTTAGAGTCGCCAGCTTCCGCAGTAGTGGCTCAAGAGTCAATAGATAGATAGATAGATAGATAGATAGATAGATAGATAGATAGGCGTGGGGAGATAATGCAGTTATTTGTAAGTTCAGTTGCTTAGTGATGGCAGGTTTTCCGAAAGATGAACTACTGAATTCTACAGCAGTCCAAGCCCAATAACTTAACTATGGTAAGAGCTTGCTTCCCGACCATGTGGATCCAGTTTCAGTAAACACTGCGTAGCACCTTGGGCAGAGTATTCAACTATAGCCTCGGGCCGACCAAAGCTTGTGATGGATTTGGTATATATATATTATATATATATATATATATATATATATATATATATAATATATATAATATATATATATATATGTATGTATATATTTTTATATATATAAATATATATATACACACCACATATATACAAATATATATATATACATATATACATACATACATACATACATACATACATACATACATACATACATACATACATACTTATATATGTATGCATGTATTTGTGTCTGTGTTTGTCCTCCATCATCGCTTGGCAACCGATGTTGGTGTGTTTACGCCCCCGTAACTTAGCGTTTCGGCAAAAGAGACCGATATGATAAGTACTAGACTTACAAGAAAAAGTCCTGGGGTTGATTTGTTCGACTAAAGGCGTTGTTCCAGCATGGCCGCAGTCAAATGACTAAATCAAAGAAAAGTAAAGTAAAGAAAAGAAAATCGTCAGATGATGTCTAAACTTCGTCTGTGGAACTGACTCTAAACCACATACTCCAGTTGGTCTGTTGGCAGTAATGACCAGTCACTATTCATCCTCACTTACTTACAGTTTGGTTCCTAAGTTTCAGTGGCAGCAAAGCCTCTTCTCCTATTTTCCCCGATGTGCAAGCAATTGTCTTTCACACTTGTTTTGCTGCAGCCAGAATTGAAAGCGGTTTCCACAGAAATTGCGTTAATAAACGCCATCAGCCAATTTCAACTGAAAATAGCAAAGCTTGCTACATTTGTAATGGCGTTATTAGGCTAGGTCTAAGGCGATAAACTGGCAGAACCGTTATACGCCATTACGTTCTGACTTCAAATTCCACCGATGTCGACTTTATCTTTTCTCCTCCTGGGTTCGATAAAATAAACCTTAGTTAATTACTTGTGCGCATATAATCGACTTGCTACGCCCACGCAATTGCTGGCCTTATGCCAAACTAAGAAACATTCATTAGAGTAGGTCTTGTATATACTTGATTGTATCTCTGAGGCTTTGTCGCATACGTTTTGCTATAGGACAAAGAATTCCATGATAATGATCCTCTTTTCTTAGAAAATATGACCATCTCAAAACTGGAGTATGCTTTAAAAACTAGTGAAAAATTTCTCTCCTAGATCTCTCCCATCACCTACGACTGCAGACTTCTCTGGCTATTTTGTAGGTGATTAATAACCATAAACGTTGATTAAGTTGGTGAATGGAGATTTTTCTGAAATGGATCTTACACTTCTGTCTCGTTCACTCCAAGATGTCACCCAATGGTCAGAGAATCTTGTCGTAACTCCTTCTGTGTCTTTCTTGCGAATCTTCTGTTATCTTGGTGTCTGTGAGCATATACACCAAAGAAGTGCCTGCACAGACAAATACACGCAACACACACACAAACACATATATATGTGTGTATATGTATATGGATGTATGTATGTATGTATGTATGTATGTATACGTACGGACGTATGTTTGTATCTGTGTGTGTGTAACTGTACATGTAATTGTACGTATATATATATATATATATATATATATATACATAAATACACATATCTATATGTATAGACGTATATTGATATAAATATATATATATATGTGTGTGTGTGTGTGTATGTACATATATATGCATGTGTATATATATATATATATATAGATAGATAGATAGATAGATAGATAGATAGATAGATAGATAGATAGATAGATAGATAGATAGATAGATAGATAGATAGATCACAGAAACTGAGAAGGAAATTATAACACCAACATGAGAACGATTCAATGAGACAGCGGTAAGATATAAATAAAGCCATTTATAGAAAGAGGCAAGATGAAGAGTGATAGATAGATAGATAGATAGATAGATAGATAGATAGATAGATAGATAGATAGATAGATAGATAGATAGATAGATAGATAGATAGATAGATAGATTAATAGAGAGATCGAATATAGATTTGATTCCAGAGAAGATACAATTACAGCATAAGCGAGTGTGAGGGGAACATTTTTCAGGAAAATAAATTAATGTTAAAAATGTCCATTGTCGCATAGAACGAAGTAGTTCAAAATCTTAAAATAAAGTAATATATATAAATATAAATAAAAGCTATAAAAAATTTTTTGGGAAAAGAAAAAAAAAGAAACATCATAATAAATAACAGTTCAAAAATAAATAAATAAAAATATATTGATTCCCCTCACAATTTTAATTATTCAAGGAAAATATGAGCTTTGGAGAAAACAATTGCAACAACTATAACGCCAAGAACAACAGTAACAAGAAACACAACGAAATTATAAAATAAAATAAAGAGACCAACTAAAAGAGTACAATGACAATAACAATAATAACAAATATAACTAATAACAACAGTGAAAAATAACAAATTACACACAAACCCCTGTAAAAAATCAAAACAAAACGAAATACACAATTATAAAAGAAAAACAATGATAATAATAATAATAATGATAACAACAACAACAACAACGATGACAATAATAATAATAATAATAATAATAATAATAATAATGATAATATGATTTATAAAATAAGAATAACATAACGAATGTTGAAATATTAAGAAGATAAAATAAATGACGAAGAGACATCAGACACGCAAAACAGAAAAATAATCATGTGTTTGTGTGCGTGTACGTGTGCGTATGAGCGTGTGTGTGTGTATGTGTATACGCGTTTATGTATGCGTATCTGTATAGAAGCTTATATGCATACACACATATATTATATATATATATATATATATATATATATATATGTGTGCCAATATGTGTGCATAAGTATATGTATGCATGTGTATATATATATACATATATATATATTATATATATATATATATATATATACATGCACACATACATATGTAGATATGCATTTTACATTTGTATCTATATACGTATGCGTATATATACATATATGCATATATATATGTGTGTATGTGTGTGTGCATGTGTGTATATGTGTATATATATATATATATATCTGTGTGCGAGTGTGTGGATATAAATATATAAGTGTATATAACAAATAATCGATCAACAAACAAAAGGAAAAAACTAATAATAATAATAATAATTGTGATTTCTTTTATTTTTTTATTTTTTAAATAATAATAATATTAATAATAATAATAATAATAATAATAATAATAATAATAATAATAATAATAATAAACATAACAAATAACAATAATAAGAAGAACATCAATAACAAAAAAAAACAATAAGAATAGCAATAATAGAAAACAGCCACCAGGACAAAATAATTGTGTAGCGCGCCATCTATCTTGATTTATTACCTGTTAGTTATTCACGCCTACAACCGCTACCACTACAGCCAGAACAGTCACAACCACCACCATAAGCTTACCACTACTGTTGCTAACTACTACCTCAGCCAACAGAACCACTTCCAGTAATATTAGCATTGTCACCTCTATAAGTACTACTACCGTGATCACCATTAATACCGCCAACGTTAACGTCTCTGCACACCCACTATCACCAACGAGTACCACCACCACTACACCACAACCACTACCACCACCACCATCATCACCTTCACCATCGTCGTAAGCAACACAATTACTATTAAAAGCACCATCACCACCTTAGCTACCATATTGTCATTTTAAATATCATCAGTTATGCCAACGTCAACACCTCCAACACCAACATATCATCTTGAAGATCTATCTTCACGAATTCTTCTAACACCACCACCACTACCACCTCCTCCACCTTCACCACCACCACCATAGCATCTATCAGTGTCGCCAACTCCAAACTAACAACACCGACACCATCGTAACCAATGCCACAACCCGGAGCACAACCATCATCACAGTGAATGCCACCATCGAGCATATAAATTCCATCAGGATACCAACACCATAAATATCACTAAGAATACACCAGTATATTCAGCATCATTATCATTAACACCACAACTAGTGTCTCCACCACAACCGGTGCCACCACCACCACCACCACTACAACTAGTGACAACAAAACCACTAACACCGCTACCAACGTCAAAAGCCAGTCCACCATCATTTATAAATCCCATTGGTTTTACCGCTACCACCACACCGATAACAACAACAACAACAGCAACAACAACAACAGCAATAACAACAGTGATAAACGTGGCCATGACTAGCATAATCACTACGAGCCAGCACAACGCCCGCCAACGCCATCACCTAATCCACCATCACCACAATCAACATCATCGTCGACATCAACACTGTCAACACATTCATTACTAACTACTCTGGTTATTCTAAAAATTTATAGTAAAATATATATCCATTTTATGTACGTATGTATGTATGTATGTATGTATGTATGTATGTATGTATGTATGTATGTATGTATGTATGTATGTATGTATGTATGTATGCACAAATATACATACATTCATACATACGTTTGTACGTGCATGTGTGTTTGTGTGTGTATGAGTGTATGTGATAGAGTGGTTACTTCAAAATTCCGATGTTTCTTACCCCTCCCGTTTTAATGTTATTTTAGTTACTTTTGCTTTTGTATTACTATCTATTGGATGTTTCCTTCTTTTCTTGTTCGTTTTGACGTTTGTTTTTCCTTTATTGTATTGAAATGTTGTTTGTCTTCGTGTGTTTTGTATATACACACACATATAATACGTATATCTGTGTATATGTGATATATATATATATATATATATATATATATATATATATATATATATATATATATATATATATATATGTATATATATATATGCCTCTTAATGTTTTTATATGTTTGAGTTGATGTTTTTATGTTGGAATTGATTTATTCTATTTTACTGTTGTTATCTCTGTATATTTGTCTTTTCCACACGTCATTGTGTTGCTTTAGGATTTATACCAGTATTGTGGTCGTGGGCAGAGTGGAGAAGCAAATGAGGGGGTTTCAGGTTATTGGTGTTATTTGGATTATCTCTGGTGTTGGTGGTGGTGGTACCGGTGGCTAGTAATGGTGATGACATTTAATGGCGCTAGTGGTGCTGTTTAAAGTTTCCTTTGTGGTAGTAGTTAGAGTAGTTATTATATTGTGGTTGTACTACTGTTGTTTTATGGAAATTATTGTTGTTGTTGCATGGTGGCTGTTGTAGAGGTGTTTAATGGTGGTTATAGTAGTAGATATACTATATATTTTAATGGAGCCTGTAGTAGGGTGGTCTCATGATGACTGTAGTCGTAGTAGTGTAATTCAATGGTAGTGGTTTCAATAGCATAGTTTAACGGTACTTGGGGCAGTGTGGCTTAATGGTGGCTGTTATAGAAGTGTACTTTAATGGTGGCCGTTATAGAAGTGTACTTTAATGGTGGCCGTTATAGAAGTGTACTTTAATGGTGGCCGTTATAGAAGTGTACTTTAATGGTGGCCGTTATAGAAGTGTAGTTTGATGATAGTTATAGAAGTGTAGTATAATGGTGATTGTAGAAGTGTACTGTAATGATGGTTACATTAGTGTAGTTTAATGATATCTGTGCTATTATTGTTTAATACTGTCGGTTGTAGCAGTGTGATTAAACGATGCATGTTGCAATGTGATTTCCTGGAGGTTGTTTACGGTACTGTAGTTTTTGATGATAGCTGTTGTGGCAGTAGCTTTCATAGTAGTTGAAGTACTGTTACTTAATTTTGCTGAATATAATAGTTAATGGTAACTATAGTGCTATTGTTTAATGAGGCACAAGAATTATTAAATAGAATCTGTTATCACTTAATGCTGGTGTTTAAAGTGTAGATTAATGGTGTGCTTAATACTGGTTTAATAGTAAATTGCGGAAGTGGTGTTCAATAGTATCGTTGGTGGCAGTGATATTAGTAATGTTATTAAATCCTGTTGCTTTTTGTTGTGATAGTTGTTTAAACTAAGGTCAGTAACAGTCTAGAAGACCTACGGTCATAAATGAAGTTGCGTCCTAGACCGCTTTTTTTAAAAATATAGTTTATCAGTCACTATATTATGCAATGTGTTCTTTGGGTTTAAACTGTCAACGTGGGACATAAAGGGGCTGTTAAATGGTGGCAGAAGTGGTAATATTTGCAATTTAAGTTGCGAAGCATGTGTAGAGAGCAGTGCTAATGTTATTAGCAGGGGAAAGCGGCGAGCTGGCAGAATCGTAAGCACGCTTAGCAAAATACTCAGCAGCGTTTCGTCCGTCCTTAAGTTTCTGAGTTCAAATTCCACCGAGGTCAACTTTTCCTTTTATTCTTTCAGGATCGATAAAATAAGTACCCGTTGAGCAGTGGGGGTCGATTTATTCCCTTCCTCGAAATTGCTGACTTCGTGCCATAATTTGAAACCAATGTTTCTAGCGATTATGGTAGTGGAGATTGTTTACTGTTCTAGGTAAGAGCTATACTTTTTTTTGTTTTATGTAGCGGCTGCAGTATTTTTTATGGTGATACACGTAGCAGGACAAGCAACACGCATAAAAGAGAGACATTTTCTGTTGAGTACATTCTCTGTATTTTGACCACAACTCGGTTCACATCGAACAGACCAATGATTAAAAAGTACTTCAGTCGTGACCTGTGAATCTTTCTTTTGAACAATAATATATGTAGGACTTACATATTCTCATAAGTTCAGCCTTTTTTAATATCTGAGCGAGATTTCGTTGCTATTTAAGCTAACTGGCCCAGTGATCACAAGAAAGTTAACTCGTTGGCTAGTAGTAGTAGTAGTAGTAGTAGTAGTAGTATAGTAGTAGTAGTAGTAGTAGTAGTAGTAGTAGTAGTAGCAGTAGCAGCAGCAGCAGCAACAACAACAACAATAACTGAAGCAGCAGAAGCTATGTACAAACATCTTTGTTGCAACTGAGAGACATAAATCTGGTAATCGTTGTTGTATAAGAATAAGAATTAAATGCTATGTTGTAAATATAGTGGTTGTTCACTTCTTATTGTTGCTGTTATTGTTGTCGTTGTTTAGTGCCAATCGACCCTGATCGAGCAGACCTACGGTCAATGGCTTTCCAGTTACGACTGTCCTATCTTTATAAAGTTATTATAGTGTATCTAGGACTATATTATTCTGATCAGACACATGTTTCGTCCACCTTTTTTTTTTTTTAAAAAAAAAGCAGTGGAATTTGTTAGAGATTTTGCTGCTATTTCTAGGAGGCCAAGTGGTGATGTAGAATTTCCTCATTGATTAATGCTTTTTAGTTTTGCCCTTGAATTTGATTTATTCCAGGTCAGCCCTATTAGAGAAGACCTATGATAAAAAGCATTCTGTCAGACACCATCCCGTCTTATTTATCTAGAAATTATCGTTTTTAGAACTATTTCCTTAAAAAAAAAACGATATTGTTATGATTCGAAAGACAATTTGGTGCCGTTTCTAGAAGGTCTACCGAAGACAACGTACAAATTTCCCTGTTGGTTCGTGAGGTTTATATTTTTGCCAGTGTTGTTGGTGATGGGTTGCTGGTGGTGAAAATGATTATATTACCATGGTTTCATTTGATGGTATTTAGAAAGGTAATAATGGATGGTATGGAAAGAGATAGTTAATTATCGAGTTGAAAGGTCAAAGTTGTATTGCAGATCTATTTAATAGTGACAGATGGTGTCTCGATGTGGTGAAGGTAGTCGTGCCGAAGACGGTGGTGATGGTAATGATGGTGGTGGAAGTTACACTAATTCTGCTGAAGATGACCATAGAACGAGTAGCGGTTCTGGTGGTAATAGTGATGGTAATAGTAGTGGTCATAATAGTGATGATGATGATGATGATGATGATGATGATGATGATGATGACGACGACGATGATGATGTCAGTCATATTAATGGCGTTTATGTTGATAGCTGGAGAAATAGAAGTAGTGGGAATAACGTTTCCGTCAAAGAAAGCTGGTTAAATTAGTAGTACTAATGGTAGTGACAGCTGTGGTGCTGGTAGTGGTGGTATAGGAGGAAGTGGTGGTGGTAGTAGTGCGTGTTGGTGGTGCTGCTGCTGGCTGTAGTGGTGGGGGTGTTAGCATTGTTTGTTGGTGGCGATAGTATTTATTCCGGTAACACTTGATAGTAGAAACACTAGTGATAGTAGGTATCTAATAAGATAATACTATTGTTTATGCCATTTTTGTTGTTGCTAAATTGATGACTAGGCAGTAAATGTTAGTTAAGTGAACCTAAACAATGTTTATGCAATTAGGATAGCAAACAAAAATACTTCATAGTTGATGGCAAAATGTTAATGGGTGATAAAGGTTATGATGACGATGGTGTTGAGACTTCTGTTATTTCTAGTGCGGAGATGATTGTTGTAATTATTAAACAAAAGGCCAGGCATGATCTAGTAGATCTGTGACCGGAGCCATTTCAGTTTTATAGTTTTCTTGAAGCGTGCATTTCAGAGCAAACTTTCCAATGCGCTCAATGCCGTCTTAAAAACATGTGTACACTGAACGCTCGCTCGTGGATACTCACGGATCAAGGGACCAAGTTTTGATCTATGTATAATGTGGCTTGCTGTCAGTAGATAAATACTAAATGGTCGAGTGCGTTGATTTGCTTGGGGGGGAGGGGGAAACGTATAATACTACAAAGACTGTCCTGGTGGTGTTTCCTCTCTCTTCCTCCCTCCCTCCCAACCACCTCTTTTTTAAGAGACAGCATGGTGTGGTATGAAACAGATTGAGGGGATGCTCCGAGCAGATCAACCGACCAGAGTGAGATCCCTTTTATTGGCTTCCTTTCGAAATCCTTCTCTAAATTAATGAATATATATATATACTAGCAGTATCGCCCGGCGTTGCTCGGGTTTGTAAGGGAAATAACTATATAAGCATTTTTAGAGAGTTACTTCCCTTATAAATTCGGGCTTTCTTAGCCATTTTTGTTTTGGTGTCTTCAAGCCATGAAGTCGTTGTTCTAAAAGAACGCTGGTTTCCTTCACAACGCATTACGACGTTGATTTCTTTACACTCCCTTCCCCACAGCTTCACGAGGGAGGGAGGAGGAGAAGCAAACAGGTGCAGGTGTGACCATGGACGCCAACTCCGCCGCCATCGACATACGATGCATTTTATGCATAAAATGGAATAAAAAATTATGTTAAATATTTTTAAAATCGTAGACTCATCGTTGACGCGCGCTAATAGTCAGACGGGCTCGATATGAATCACGACTATAAGATACCCGAATTTGGTTAAACTGCACCGCAAAATGTGGGAGG
Source organism: Octopus sinensis (assembly GCF_006345805.1). Classification (NCBI taxonomy): domain Eukaryota; kingdom Metazoa; phylum Mollusca; class Cephalopoda; order Octopoda; family Octopodidae; genus Octopus; species Octopus sinensis. The sequence continues at coordinate 34,350,547 of NC_043003.1, forward strand.
AGTTAGGAATCTAAATCGAAGGGGACAGACACTCACACAACTAGAGTTTTGTATATATAGATATATATATATAGGTATGAATGTGACCGACTGCTGGAAGATATAAAAGTTAAGTCTCGTACTAAGTCAGCTCTATGGAAATTCTTAAATCAACTACTATGCGTCGTACTGTGGAAGCGTATGGCTTAATAGTTACTGTGCTGCACACATAATCGTAAGAATATGGTTTCGATTCCTGGAGCAGGCGATGCGTTGCGTACTTGAGCAAAACACTTCATTTCATGTTGCTCCAGTGACTCAGCTGGCAAAAAAAATAACTATTCCTGCGAGGACTGGCGTGCCGTACAATGGAGGAATATAGTCATGGCAGAACCCAAGAAACCGGCTCTTAAGATACTATGAACGAGGAAGGCCCTTTGGTCCACTGATCTTTTTATATCTAACAGTAATCTAACGGTCATATTATCAACTTAGAGAAATATACTAAAATGGATACACACTAGACTACCAACACACATTTTCTAACAAATAATCAATCCTTCAATACCACAACTACAATCATCACTAGCAAACGAGAATGGTTTACTAGCTGGTTACTCTTAAACTTCCTACTACTACTACTTGGTAAATGTCTGTATGCTTGAATGCGTGTATGTACATATGTATTTCTTCTTTTATGCTTGTTTTGCTTGTCTGTCTGTCTATCTGTCTGTCTATCTGTCTGTCCATCTCATAGACACTTTTCATTTTCTTTTTCTGACACTTAATTTTTCTGTTTACCTCTCGGCCTGCCAATATGAAACCTCAACACAACACACTTATACACGCACGTGCGCGCTGCGTACACGCACGTATGCATACAACAGCACGTGGAAACAAGTGTATACATACATACATACATACATACATACATACATACATACATACATACATACATACATATATATACATATATATATATACATATATATATATGGATGTCGATTTCAAACATCTCTTCGCATGGATAACCATAAATAAACATTCATATACAAGTTTCTAAATTTCTCGAAAGGAAACCATAAACAAACATAATCACATTTTTTAAGATAGGCAATGAACATATATGCATATGTATGTATGTATGTATGTATGTATGTATGTATGTATGTATGTATGTATGTATGTATGTATGTATGTATTGGTACTTATATCCATACACACACACACAATAATATAGCAGTTAGATGCACAGACACTTAAACATATAGCGCGTAAAACAGAGATAATAACACGAAAATATCATACGACAAACAATACTCACACCCAGAAAGATACATACACACATACACACACACTCATACACATTCATGTATATATATGTATATATGTGCCTATGTATGTATGTGTTTGGGCTAAAAGAGAGACAGACAGACAAACAGATAGAGTGAGAGAGAAAGACAGAAAGAGACAGAGACATAGGTGAGTGAGTATATAAATATATGTGTCTGTGTGCGAATTCACAAAATATATTTTTTTTATACTCTATGATAAGATTTCAATTAATTTTGATTTACTCCTCACAAAACTGTCTCCAGCATTGTTTGTATATTTCTCGCACATCTACACCTCACTCCTTTCTTGTTAGCATTTTATTTCATTCATTCGTTGTTTTATTTTTAATATACCTTTTTTTTTTCATTTTTTAAAAATATTTTAATATATTTTTCTCCATCATGTCCGCGTAAATATGTCTATTTATAATATATACATACATACATATATAAACATATATAATAATATAAATGATACATACATACACAGAGACAGGCAGGCACACACACAACACACACACACACACACACACACAACATATATATATACACCCCAAGCTTCACACACACACATATATGAATGTATTTACATTCGTGTATGTATCAGACTTTATTGTATGAGTATTGTGTACATCTCAAATATTACCTGTAGATGTGTATATACAGTGCGCACACTTTAACGTATACGTGTGTTTATTATGGTAATATGGAAGGTACAAATATATTTCTGTCTTTTATTACTCTGTTTATCGTCATATCAATCATATAGAGGCCTCTGGTCCTCATATACACTCATGTATATATGTATGTATGCATGTATGTATGTATGTATGTATGTATGTATGTATGTATGTATGTATGTATGTATGTATGTATGCATGTATGTATGTATGTGTGTGTATGTACGTATAGATGGATGGATAGTTGGATGGATGGATGGATACACAGACATACTGTATAAATATTTCTTTCTTTAATAATATAATTCTTATATACTTTTCTTTTCTGACGTTTTCAAAATAAGAAACCATCTTTAAGAAACGTGTTTCATGGACAAATATGTGTATATTTCTGAGGTAGAAGAGGAGTTGATGAGGTTTCTATACTTAGATGCCTATATATATATATATATATATATACACACACACATACATAAATATATATTTATATGGTTATTTATATATACATATATATATATACATAATAGATATAATATACATAATATAATAATATATATATATATATATATATATATATATATATATATATATATATATATATATATATATATATATATATATGTATATATATATATATATATAATATAATAATATATATACATATAATACATACATACATACATACATACATACATACATACATATACAGAAATGATGCATCACGCAGTGAAATTTTAGGATAATATAAATGTACTACAGGATCTATATGTTTTAGAAATAAAAGTTTAGCCGACGCATAACGTGCAATCATATTGAAGACAAATGTAAATATATGTCAATACAGTAAAAAAAATGATCATAGTAGGGATCGGCCCAATTAATTTCATCGCTATCTGTGACGGTACTTCAACGATCTAGCACTTGCCTCTCTTTATTCTATTGTAGTGTAGTGATATAACCACTACTGTAAGAGACTTCATTTAACTTGAAAATCCAATTTGCATGAAAGATGTGCTTTGTTGGCAGCAAGGTCAATTAAGCAATTATAGACGCGTTAGCCAGCGGATTTTGGGGGAATGTAATTGTTGAATAGATTATATGTACAAGTTTTAGCTGGCACTGATTGTGCAAATTTGTTGGCCTATCCGTGAGAAACGCTATTTTTTCTTATGCAAATTGGAGAATCCATTTTCATGAAGGCAGTATTAATTCTGACCCTAAACAAAATTTCACTGTGGTCAGAAGATAGTCAAATATTGGGTTCGGAAGAACTGTCCAAAATAGAACCGACATTGCTTGGAACGATCCCGCTTTTGCACCTCTTGTAAAGATTATATAGTTATTTATCTGATGTATTCGATTAAACACATAATGCAAGCTAAGAATAGTGTGCTGACAATGGATAGATAGGTAGATAGATAGATAGATAGATAGATAGATAGATAGATAGATAGATAGATAGATATAGATAGATAGATAGATAAATACATACATACATACTCAAACATAAAACATACATACATACAAACGTACGCACGTAAATGGATATATTAAATATAGACACATTCATTTACATTTACATACATTTATGTATATATATACATCAATACACATACGTTTGTATATTCATACACACGTATAAATGCACGCAAAAAAAAACATATGCACGCATTCACACACATAGATAGATAGATAAATAACTAGATACATGCATTTATACATACACCACACACACACGCATACACACATTGTGAGGAAGGTCATGTAGAAGAAGTGGGTTTCATAAATTTTTAAGAATTCTAGGATCGAGACAACTAGAGGAAGATTTTATTAGAATCGTAAAGTGAATTATGATAAATTTATAGACGAAGGGAAGTAAATTTAAGTGTGAAGAGTCTTAAATGTTTTGAAAGGGAAAGAATAAAATGGAACGAAGTCAATGTCTGGAAGCAAACCGGTATTTGGAAATCAACGAATTAATGGATAAATATAGGGAAAAAGTAATCCACCGTTATTAATACATTTATACAAAATGTTGCTGGTACGTTGGTGAAGTGTTATAAAACTAGTTGAAGGACACAAACTCATGGTGAGTGAAAGGAATTGGAATAATTTAGGATAATTTAATGTAAATCATCTCATAAGATACTTCATTTTAAGATTGCAGTTTTTGCTTAGGCCTATGTCAGCCCAGATCGAGCAGGCGAGCAGGACTTTGTTCAAATGCCTTCTATTCGTAACCATGTATGTGTGTATGTATGTATGTATGTATGCATGTATGTATGTATGAATGCATGCATGTATGTGTGTGTGTGTATGTGTGTATGTATGTATGTATGTATGTATGTATGTATGTATATATGTATGTATGCATGTATGCATGTATGTATGTATGTATGTATGCATGTATGAGTTTTGGGATGGATGGATGGATGGATGATGGATGGATGGACGGATGGATTGATGGATGAACGGATGGATG
>NC_043003.1:34360021-34377521 GCF_006345805.1 Octopus sinensis
AGTGGACTTGGTAGACGGAAACTGAAAGAAGCATTCGTATATATGTATGTATATATATATATGTATGTGTGTGTTTGTGTGTCTGTGTTTGTACCCCTAGCATTGCTTGACAACAGATGCTGATGTGTTTACGTCCCCGTCACTTAGCGGTTCGGCAAAAGAGACCGATAGAATAAGTACTGCGCTTACAAAGAATAAGTCCCGGGGTCGATTTGCTCGACTAAAAAAAGGCGGTGCTCCAGCATGGCCGCAGTCAAGTAAAAGAGTAAAAGAGTATTATATTAAGACATCTGTTGTACAATAGCCGATAGTCAATACTTCAGCTGGCTTGTAGGTTTTTTCCCAAAACTAAATACACAAATACACAAATATTCAAATACACAAATATTCAACAAAAAAAAAAAAAGTCGTCCACCTCTTTGTTTGATTTCCTCTTCTTACATTTCTCTGAGATGTTCTTTTAGTTTCACAGAAAGCCTTTCTTCGTTTTTAAAAGATTATAACACACCCCTACACTCAAACACGTAAACAGTCAATAACATCCCCCCCACACACACATACACATACGTAAATACGTATTTGTACGGCTGCATGTGTGTATGTCTGCGTGTATGTGTATAAAACTTGTAGGTAACAGCCACAAATAATAAAAAAAAGTAAGAAAGTTAGATAATGAGAGAAGCTAACTCCCGACAAAGCTCTCTCTGTTTTTCAGCCAAGTGTTGTCCTTATTTTTATGTCTTGATTATTAAGATCAGCCTTCGAGCATTAATCATAAATAATATTTTACCTACTAAGTCTTCTGAGGAGTATTAGCTGGATAGACCAGCATAATCAACAGTGAAACGGAGAGTTACAGAAACGCTAATGGTACCCTCTCCATGTGCTATTATTCCAACTGCAAGTTAAATAAGAAGTGTAGGGATCTCGGTGGTGAGACACATAAGACCTTCTATTAGAGTTGTGTAATCAAAATAATGTAGTGAATATTCTTCACTGCTTTCAGTGTAGCCTTCACAGTTTTGTGGCTGTTTAAACGGATCAAGATGATTACAACTCAACCAAATTAAATAATGCACTTAATGGTAACCGAATTATTTCATCCTCTGTGTTTATTGGCTGATTTAGATTCAAGGGGTTCATAAAATTTACATAAACTTATGTAAAAAAGAAGAACCTGAATAACTCAGAAAATAGCATATTTAGGAACTAATACCTAGACTAAACTACAGTTGTCTGGTCGTGCCTCTGGAGAAGAAATTTAATCACACATACAGCTAGGAGAAAAAGTTCTTAATCTGAAAATTTGCCCTTTGTTTCAAAGAGTAATAATTGCCTCGGTGAAACAAAAGTATTAATTTTATTTCCTTATAACGTTATAGAATTTGCAGTAGAAAATCGGCTTTATGTTCTTAAATGAGACACACGACTCCATTTATCCAAGACATAGCTGTTTGGTTTGTGACTATATGGCTTCTGGTTTGACCATATTGCGCAGCGCCTTTGTCAAGTATCTTTAACCGTAGCCTTGAGTCCACCAAAGCTTTGTGTGTGTGTCTGAAATTTTGTAGACGAAAAATGTGAGGAAGATCACCGGTGGTATCTTTTTGTTGTTAGGATGTATACTTAAGTCGATATCCCGTTTAATACCATCAGCTGGGATCCCTTTAGCGGAGTCCATTCTATTGAAAGATTTTAGGGATATCTACCAGTTACAGGGTAACCTCCTCCTGTCCTCCCAAACGTCTCAAAAGCCTTGAAAAGTCATGCCCACCGCCCTACTTCCTCCCAGTAAGTTTATGCATGTGTGTGCGTGCGCATATTATCATACAAAATTGGACATTATTTCTGATTAAATAAAAGGAATCGGCATCCAGCCAAGTCTGATTATTTTTACTTTCTGTCATGATATAGTTAAACAGTAAACAACATCTAATGCGGAAACCACGAAGTAAAGCTCTTTTAACAATGCATATATATATATATATATATAATCAAAATAAGCAACAAGAATAACTTCGGTAATTTGGTACGATCGTTTCGCACTACATCATTTTATTAAATGTTATAAGTATTACAACAGTTTTAAAACTTTGAGCACTCATCGGCCATAAATAGAAGTTTTCCATTAATACATAATTTTCATATCAAACCTCTATTAATGGCTGATGAGTGCTCAGCATTTTAAAACTGTTGTAATACTTATCACATTTAATAAAATGATGTAGTGCGAAACGATCGTACTAAATTACCGCAGTTATTCTTGTTGCTTATTTTGATTATAATCACCCCATGGATTATATATATTCAATGGTTCTGGCCAAACAGAATTGAAGATTTTTGCTCATTTACGTACTCGTTGCGGCTTCAAATAGAGTGGTATATTTACACTCCTATAGATGATCGTATGGCATGAGTAACAGTACTCGATTTCCAGTATGGCTATCCAGTCAATTTGAGGTAGCGTACATGAACAGGTGATCGTAAACCATTGGAAGTGGCTATAAAACTAAGACACAATAACAGTAATGAATATGTGATGTGAGTGTGTGAGTGTGTGAGTGTGTGTTGTGTGCGTGTTTGTGCGTGCGTGTGTGTGAGTGAGTGAGTCCTTGTGCGTTTGTAGGTAATTATGCACTTATGTATAGGCAAGTATTGCGTTCATATGTATAGTATGCACTATACATGTGCGTTCGTATGTATAGTATGCACTATACATGTGCGTTCGTATGTATAGTATGCACAGACACAGACAAAGACACACAGACACATACACACAAGCACACAGACACATATGCACATACACACACACAGACACACACATATTTGCTTGTACGTGTATGAGTATGTGTATATGTGTGGGAGGGGAGCATGTGTGTGTACACAAATACACATACGCTTGAAAATCTATAATTGTAAATACTGAGAAAAGAAATACAGATCTAGGCTCAAAGTTTATGTGAATCTACCTTAAAATCTAAGCTAAACTTCCTGTCAATCGAATGTTGAAAACGTGTTAGTCATACAGGGGATTAAATCTGTTGAGTGTTTAAGATACGAGTATTGATATATATTGTAGTACAACTGTCTCTGATATGTAATATCGATTTTAAAACAAGGCCGTGGCTAATTTTTTTTCATCTGGATGGGAAAAGGGAAAAGACAAAATCTTTTCAGCCAGCTCCCTCTTACTGTATGGTTAAAAAATACCCATCAACATCTGACTAGTTGTCATTAACTTAGATAAAAACATTTGCAATGAGTTCTTTCTTTGTCCATTAATCGAAAAAAACAAACAAACAAACAAAAGCAACGCTGAACTCAGGGCTAATATCCAACGTCAAATAATGCAGAGAAAGTACAGCTGTCATATTCGTTCGCTGTTCACCTTGTTCCCATCCAGAATCGACCGATGTCAAAACTAAATCGATAAGGAAACACCTACGTGATCGCTAGACTTGTCAGAAATAGCTAACAAATATCACTCAAATCAGTGTATGTCCTCTGCAATCAAAAGAGAAATACATGAGCAAAAGTTGTCCTATCTAAACTATTACTGTGAGAAAGATTGGATGGCGATAACTATCCATTCAAAGATGATGTGGGGTAAGACAACATCATCAGAATGGACAGTGAAAATGTGAAATATCAATCACACTTGTACTAAGGTATGAAATAACTGGAGTCCTTAATTTGGAATCCAAACCTAGGCGCTTGGGCGACTACCTTTCTGCGTGACATATGCCTGCTCGATCAAGGCTGACATCATTAAAGGAAAGTGGGGAGACAGCAACAACAGAATTAACATTATAGTGTTAATACATCATTGTTGATCGACCACATCAATATATGATACTTTACTTACGACTTTAAACAGGGTCGCCAAGATTCAAAAGTGTGTGCGGTGACATAGCACATCATCGATCATAGACTACAAACCACCCACCCACTGACTCTTTGTCAAATACCCTATCGATTCGACAGCCCTCCCTATTAGTCCTAACATAATTTTAACTGTGAGCCATAAAACTGAATATACAAATTGTATCCGGCCGGCCCATTTCAAAGTACCGCGTGTCACTTGTTCATATCGATTTCTTTTGGAAATACACAATACCAGATTTTTATGAAGAGGTATGCTACAGTAGATTCAATCGGCCTTAGTATATTAATGGTACTTGATCAGTCGACGCAGTATGTGTTGTTGTTGCTATTGTTGATGGTGGTGGTGGTGCTATTGTTGTTGTTGTTGTTGGTGGTGGTGGTGCTGCTGCTATTGTCGTTGTTGTTGATGGTGGTGGTGGGGATGGTGGTGGTGATGGTGGTGGTGGGGATGGTGGTGGTGATGGTGGTGGTTGTGGTGGTAGTGCTGGTACTGGTGGTGGTTGTGGTGGTGACGATAATAATGATGGTGATGATGATTGTGGTGGTGGGGATGGTGGTGGTGATGGTGGTGGTTGTGGTGGTTACGATAATAATGATGGTGATGATGATTGTGGTGGTGGTGGTGGTGGTGGTGATGGTGATGGTGGTCGTGGTCGTGATGATGGTGATGGAGATGGTGTCAGTGGTGCTGGTGCTGGTGGCGGTGGCGAGAATTAGATGTAGAGAATGACCTCGACAGCATTTGGAATCAGAACATAAACGAAAGATGTAACAACTAGGTATCTTCTGCTAAATATGAGATACCGATGAACCTCTGCCCTTCGACCGGCTAGAAATAGCAACCAACTCTATTTCAAGCTACATCCTGCCACTTTAGAAACGAAGGACAACTTTGAATATGTGTTGCTAAGTTCATTGTACCCAATGCCGAGAGAAAGAATGGGATGAACGTAGCTGGAAGGCCTTTCAACATACTTCAGTTCGATTAGGGATGGTATAGAGCTTAACAACAAATCAAACTTTGGTCAGATGTTCAAGAGTCTGGCTTAACCCAAATGAATTTCACTCGCGTATCATTGATTTCCATTGCCCGGGTATATAACCTCCCTTCTAAAGAAGGATGTTTGGCTTATTGAATGTCTTGCTCCAAAAAGGTGTGATCAAAAAGCTGGCGCACGAAGTTCCAAACTGTTACCTCTCTTAAACTAAATATTGTTATTTATTCATTTTTTTTTTCAAGTTGGAAGTAGAATTATTGGCTTAGCTATGCCTATCGCCTTCACAGGCCTTCTAGGAACGGTGAGGTCTATGCGTTTGATGTTCTAATTGAAACGGCAGTAACAAAAGCCTGAGTGGATATGGTTACGGATAGCCCATGATCAGAAGAAATGAAGGGGAGTTGGACGAGAGCAACTAGATGGAAGTGATATAAGTCAGAGCTATAACGGTAGAAAATGTGAAGTAAAGAAAAACTACGTCTACAGATCAAAAGCTTGAACATGTGAGCGCGAACAACTTCATAGTTATTAATCGAGTGGCTTCAAATTTACTCAAATGCTTTAGATTTTACGGAATGAAGTAATATCGTGCCACAGCTTACATATGTTTGTCAATGACATGCTAAAGGGAAATTTAGACATCACAGTTTCGGGTGGCGAGCCTACCTTTAGAGAGTTACGAAAACTTCTATTGATTCACGAGGGCAGCCATTTGTGGGGAGAGGATTTATGAAGAAAAACATCTCGTTTTTAAAGAAAATGAAACAACATTGATGGTAATAAGGTCTTTGACAAGAGTTTTATTCACTTCTATATAATTTACTATCAAGAATAGAATTCGAATTACACGCCACATATAATAATATGTGTGTCACAGTCTACGTCTTTATAATATATATTTTCTAACTACAGAAACTTTATTTTCCCAATTATTGGAAAAGCTTGTAGTATCTTATTGGATTTATCTCCCTTGTCATATTTTTTTAGATCTGAAAGACCATCAGAGAGTTAGAAAGTTTTCCATTCGCTATATCACGCGTGTGAGAGTCTAATGTGCATATAACATTCATGTAAGTGTTAATTAATTAACGATAATTAATAACTTTACTCAAGAGTATCTATGAGTTTATAAAACAAATTTATGTAGGTATAATTATATATGTGTACGGGTGTGTGGTTGGGTGTGCGTGGGTGTGCATGTATGCGTGTGTACGTATGCATGCATGCGTGTGCATATATGCATGTATATATATGTGTTTGTATATGTGTATATGTATATCTATCTATCTATCTGTATAAGTGTGTAATATGTCCCTGTCTTGGTATGTGTATGAGTGAGTGAGTGAGTGAGTGAGTGAATGTCTAAGTGAGTGAGTGAGTGTGTTTGTGTGTGTGTGTGTGTGTGTGTGTGTGTGTTGTGTGTGTGTGTGTGTGTGTGTGGTGTGTGTGTGTGTGGTGTTTTGTCTGTGTGTGTTGTAGTTTCTCCTGAAGGCTACCTTTACCAGATTTTCATTAAAGAAAAATATATAATAAAGTACGATAAAATGTCTAACATGTGACGCATTATTCACTCAACAGATATAACTTATTCCAGCCACGCCATAGCCAACACAGTTGTAATTATTGATCTTCTGTACACACACACACACACAAACACAACTTCGTCCCACATACACACACATATACATATTAAGAAGTAAAAGTTATGGCCGGTCATAGAGTGACCTTTTTTTATGACCAGCCATAACTTTTAAATATGTTATTGCTCTAATGATTTAAGAGTGCGCTTCTTTTTCGGATATAAAGACTACTGGCGATATGTGTGTGTGTGTGTGTGTGTGTGTGTGTGTGTATGGAGGCGCAATGGCCCAGTGGTTAGAGTAGCGGGCTCGCGGTTTCGATTCTCAGACCGGGCGTTGTGTGTGTTTATTGAGCGAAAACACCTAAAGCACCACGAGGCTCTGGCAGGGGGTGGTGGCAATCCCTGATGTACTCTTTCGCCCCAACTTTCTCTCACTCTGTCTTCCTGTTTCTTGAGCAACGCTGCGATGGACTGGCGTCCCGTCCAGCTGGGGGGAACACATACGCCACAGAAACCCGGAAGCCGGGCCCACGAGCCTGGCTAGGCTTGAAAAGGGCGCATAAATAATATATATATATATATATATACAGGAAAATAGGGATTAAAACATCCAGTCTTTAATTAATTCCAATGTTAATACCCAATTTTGTAGAGAAAAACCTTATAATTCACGTGGGTACATATTAAATTTATAAAAATTGAATATGAATAGAAAATGGAGATATACACCTGTCATTTCAAAAATTAAAATTTATTAACATAATATATTGTAATATAATTGTAAGGTTTTTCTCTACAAAATTAGGTATTAACATTGGAACTAATTAAAGACTGGATGCTTTCATCCCTATTTTCCTTGTGTGAGTATATATATATATATATATATATATATATATATATTATTTATGCGCCCTTAATGTAATATAATAAATATAATATAATAAATAATAAGTACTAAATACAAATTACAAACAATTGTTTCAATTCTTACCCATCGGGACAGTCGGGACCCCCTTCGGTCATGACACTGACCATGGGATTACACCTAGAAAGTTACCCTCCTAGTCACAAGTCTGGGCAAGGTGGTTTATGGAAGACCAGCAGTCGCCCATGCATACCGGCCTACCCTCTCCACGCCACCAGTGTTATCCAAGGAAAAGGCAAAGGCCGATACAGCTTGGTACCTGTGACGTCGCAACTCGTTTCTACAGCTGAGTGAACTGGAGCAACGTGAAATAAAGTGTCTTGCTCAAGAACGCAACACGCATTCCGGTCCAGGATTCGAACTCACAATCTCACGATCGTAATCTCGACGCTCTAACCAATGAGCCATGCGCCTTCTTACCCATAGTAACATAATATAAATCCATCGTTCGTGGACAAGAATTATTTCAGTGTAATTTTTGATATACGAGGATTCACAGATCCAAGAAAAGACTAAATTTATTTGTTTTCAAGTGTTACCGTCAATAATTAAAAACAAAAACAAAGATAAAAATAAAATATATATAAATATAAAATATGGAGAATAAACTATTATAATGGTCATAAAGTATAGTTGTAGTATATTATGTATTTTTATGTAAATATATCTTAGGCCATTAGTTTTGTTTTTTTTTAAATACCAGGAATAATATGTATGTATGTATGTATACATATATATGTATGCAACACACGCGTATTCGCCATCTTGCGGACAAAACTAGGGAGACAGCGAGCTGGCAGAAACGTTAGCACGCCGGGCGAAATGCTTTGCGGTATTTCGTCTGCCGCTACGTTCTGAGTTCAAATTCCGCCGAGGTCGACTTTGCCTTTCATCCTTTCGGGGTCGATATATTAAGTACCAGTTACGCACTGGGGTCGATGTAATCGACTTAATCCGTTTGTCTGTCCTTGTTTGTCCCCTCTGTGTTTAGCCCCTTGTGGGTAGTAAAGAAATAGAAACTAGGAAGATAGCTTTTTAGTTTGTTTTCTGTTGCTAAATACCCTTCCTCTCACCAACAGAAATGGATTGTGTCCGATTTGTACGAGTATATAAGTGTGTGTGTGTGTGTGCGTTGTGTGTGTAACTCTTTTCTACTCTAGGCACAAGGCACAAAATTTCTGGGAGGAGGCCAGTAGATTAGATCGACCCCAGTATGCAACTGGTACTTAATTTATCGAACCTGAAAGGATGAAAGGCAGAGACGACCTTGGTGGAATTGAACTCACAACGTAAAAACAAACGAAATACTGCTAAGTATTTCGCCCGGCGTACCAACGTTTCTCTCAGCTCGCTCGCCACCTTGTACTCGTGTGTATTAAACATGCACTGAGTATTGAATTTGACGCAGAGAATAGAGTCAATATTAAGGACAGTTTAAAGCGCCGGAAAAAATGCTAAGCAACTTTTCTTCCGACTTTACGTCCTGAGTCCAAATGCCACCGGGGTCGACTTTGCCTTTCATCCTTTTAGGGTGGATAAAATATGTACCAGCTGACCAGCTGAACACTTGGTCGATATAATCGACTAGCCACCCCACCATCAAAACAAAACTGCAGTCCTTGTGCGTATAATGAAAAAGAATATAAAAACTGTACACATTGAAGTTTTTTTATAGAAGCCACTATCGACAAAGCGTTAAAGAGAACTGCTGCTGCTACTGCTATTATTATTAATAATAATAATTATTATGGTTTCCAATTTTGCCACTAGGGCAGCAATTCTGAGGGACTCAAGTGTTCAACTGGTATATATTTTATCGACTTCGAAATGATAAAAGGCAAAGTCGACGTGGGCGGAATTTGAACTCAGAACGCGAAACCAGACAAAATACCACTAAACATTTCACCCGGAGTGCTAATGATTCTGCCAACTCACCACCTTAATAACATTATTAATCTTTTCTACTATAGGCACAAAGCTGGAAATTTTGGGGACAGGGTAAAGTCGATCACATCGACTCCAGTGTTTCACTGGTACTTCATTTATCGACCCCGAATGGATGAAAGGCAAAGTCGACCTCGGCGGAATTTGAACTCAGAACATAAAGACAGACGAAATACTGCTAAGCATTTCGGCCGGCGTGCTATCGATTCTGCCAACTCACCACCTTAATAACACTAAAAATAATAATGGTTTCAAATTTTGCCACGAGGGAAGCCATTTGTGGGGAGAGGATGAGTCGATTACATCGACCCCAGAGCTCATCTGGTGCTTATTTTATCGACGCCGAAAATATGAAACACAAAGTCGACCTCGGCGGCATTTGGACTCAGAACATAGTGACGGGCGAAATGCCGCTAAGCAATTTTGCTTAACGATAATAATTTCTACAAAAGGCCAGGCCTGATATTTTGGGGGTAGATTTTAGGGTAGGGTACTAGTCGATTACATCCACCTCAAAACTAAACACGTACTTATTTTATCATTCCCGATGGGATGAAGGGCAATGTCGCCATTGGCGGAATTTGTACTCGGTGCGTAAAGGCAGGCGAAATTCCGATTAGCATTTTCTCCGGCGTGCTGACAATAATAATAATAATAATAATAATAATAATAATAATAATAATAATAATAATAATAATCCTCTTTTACTGGAGGCGCAAGGCCTGTATTTTTTCTTTGGGGGTGGGGGAGCGGAGTGGGTTAGTCGATTACATCGACCCCAGTCCGGAGGATCTCGATGGAATTTGAACTCAGAACGTACAGATGGATGAGATGCCGCTGAACGTATTGTCTGGTCTGCTAATTAGTAGTAGTAGTACTTGTGTGTGTATAGTAGTAGTAATAGTAAAAAAATAAGTACACATAGACATATATTTATATAAGTTTAAACATTTGAGTTGCAATTATGAGCATATTATGAATAGATTCATAGTATATAAACTACAAAAAATTACACTAATTGTTTACATAACTACTACAACCTGCTTATATGCATAGGTATATGCAAGCACGTATGTATGCATGTATGTAAATATTGATTTTATGTGCAAACACACACCACATCTTCGGTCTTACCCTATATATATACATATATATATATACATATATGTATATATATATATGTATATATATATATATATATATATATATATATATATATATTATATATATATATATATATATATGAGAATACCAAAATGGACAAGAACGCAAAAAATCCAGAAAGTTAGATGATACAAAAAAGGAACAAGAAAACATCCAGACAGACGATACAAAAAAAGAAAGGAGTTTTCTTTCTTCAGTCGAGTTCCAGATTATCTTTGCAATTTTTGCTATATACATATATATATATATTATATATATATATATATATTATATATATATAGGAGAGAGAGGGGGAGAGAGAGGGGGAGAGATAGATAGATAGATAGATAGATCTATAGATAGATAGATAGATAGATAGATAGATAGATAGATAGATAGATAGATAGATAGATAGATAGATTAGGAAGTTAAAATGTTATGGCTTGGCTTGTCATAGAGTGATCATTTTCTATGACCGGCTATAACTTTTAACTTCTTAAAAAAAATATGTTACTGCTCTAATGATTTAGTGTGTGCTTCGTTTTTGAATATATGAACTGCTAATGATATATATATATATATGGATGCAATGGATGCACCTGTGTGTATGTATGTATGTATGAGAGAACGCATAAAAATTTCTAGAAATGCAAGTGTTGATTTATGGACAAATACTGAAACTTTCAGAATGATTGTTAACGACAGGTAAGAAGAAATGTTTCCAGTTGTGATTTACTGCTTCAAAAACGACACGATACTAGCAAATTAGTTAAGAAAACTTTGTTTCATGGTACCACGTGGAGAATATTTTTGTTTTGCTTTTCTTATGTCTTTCTTTTTTTCTTATTTTCTTTCGTTTTTTTTTTGTTTTTTTTTTCTTTAAGCTTCAGAATTTTATGAAGCATGTGTCATTATTTGACTTACGTTAAAAAATTCGTTTTTACATGAGTTTTGAACTAAAGAAATATGCGATTAATATATTGCAAAAGTCGTTGACTTTGTTCTACTCTAATAATGTTCGCAATCAAAAATTTAATTTTAAACAACACAGCATAGAGTTTATAAAGAAAGAAAAAAAAAATCGATAGCAAACGAAAGTTTTAGCAAGAAACTAGAAACTTCGAAATAACTACGCAAAAAGGAAAAGTCAGATCCAAAGTTGAAGAAGAACAAGAAGAATAAGAAAGAAAGGAAGAAAGAAAAACAGAAAGAAAGAAAGAAAGAAAGAAAGAAAGAAAGAAAGAAAGAAAGAAAGAAAAAAAGAAAAAAGTGAAACTTACGTCCAGGCTTATCTCGTCGCTGGCTCTTCGTTTTCTTTCGTTAATTCCCGATGGTTTCACGGTTTCTTCACCGATTAGAAATGAACTTCCGCTGGTAGCGTTGCCACACAACGCCACAGCGCTGACACCTCCGCCATTACCACCACCTCCACCTCCTCCGCCGCCGCCACCAGCACCACTAGCAGCAGCAGCTCCCGAATTGCTGCTAACTACTCCAACTGCACCTCCTGCACCGAACACTGCCACACTACCGGCACCGAGGACTGCTCCGCTGCTGGCACCACCGTTTCCTCGGTGTTGTTGTTGTTGTTGTTGCTGTTGTTGTTGCTGCTGTTGTTGCTGCGGTTGTTGCGGTTGTTGTTGTTGCTGCTGCTGCTGCTGCTGTTTGGGACTGCAGCTGACAACGAGTTTGTTGCTCATGTTCAACGGTCCACATTCTTCATCCTTGAAACAGTCCATTCCTACGTCGTCGTCTTCGTCTTCCTCCTCGCCACCACTACCACCACCACCGGTCCCACCACCACCACCACCACCACCACCACCACCTCCTCCTCCTCCTCCACCACCACCGCCGCCGCCGCCTCCTCCTCCACCCTCTCCGACGCTTCCACCACCACCACCGCCGCCGCCGCCACCACCACCACCTCCTCCTCCTCCGCTGCCGCCGCCGCCGCCTAAGTCAGCACCGACTAGCGTTTCAGATTTGATGGAAATTTCCGGATAAATGCTGCTGCTGCTGCTGCTACTACTACTACTACTGTTGCTGCCGTTACCACTACCGCCTACACCGCCAACACCGCCTCCTCCTCCTCCCCCTCCTCCTGCTACTCCTCCTGCGACGCAACCACCAGCGGTTGTACTGCTGTTGTTGGTGGTGGTGTTGATGCTGCTGCTGCTGCTGTTGCTGCTGTTCGTGTTAGTGTTGGTGTTAATAATGTTGGTAGTGGTTGTAGTGCAAGTGGTACTAGTAGTGGTGATGATGCTGCTGCTGTTGTTGTTGTTAGCACCGTTGTTGCTATTGTTGTTGTTGTTGTTGTTACTACCGCTGATATTGCTAGCTGCACTATTACCGTTGCTGTTGTTGCTGCTGTTGTTGTTGTTTGGGCTGCTGGCACCGTTGTTACTGATATTGTTGTTGTTGTTGTTGTTGTTTTTCTGCTCCCCAGCGGAGGGGTGGCACTTCCACCACCGCCTCCACCTCCACCGCCGACTCCTACGCCGATACTCGGACCATTTTCACAATCGGGTGCCTCTTCTGCAAAAAACAAAAAAAAAAACAAAAAAAAATTATTTTTCTTTCGTTTCTATGTTTTCATTATGTATATATATATATATAAATAGTGTGTGTGTGTGTGTGTGTGTGTGTGTGTTGTGTTGTGTGTGTGTGTGTATGTATGTGTGTGTGTGTGCGTTTATTTACTTCTGAAAGAGAGGAATGGATTACACAACAGTGACATGCATTTAGCCTCGATTCCAGTATTAAGATCAAAACTATGGAAGCCCTTGTTATACAAACGTCTCGACAAATTAAGAAAAACAAAAAAAATAGAAAAAAGGAATAGAAACAATATATCATAAATACAACATGATTCATCACTCTCTATCTATCTATCTATCTATCTATCTATCTTCCATTTTTCCTGAGCGCCTAATAATAATAATATATTTAATTGTTCCACGTGTTGTTGTTTTTACTGTTTTCCCGTTTGGATTAACCTTATATATATATATATATATATATCTTCATGCGTGTGTGAATACATTTGAGTGTGTGTACATGCATGTATCTAAATATGTGTATATATGTATGTATATATTTACATACCTATTTATACATACATATGCATGTTTGTGCATGCATATATATTTGTATACACACACACACACACACACACACATGAAATATGTGGATATCAATGAATATGCGTTTGTATGCATGCTTGCAAACGTGTCTGAATGTTTAACTAATTTTTTTTTTTGCAACCTTGGGGTCCCGGGTTCCATTCACTTTTTCTTTTGTTTTACTCTTTTACTCTTTTACTCTTTTACTTGTTTCAGTCATTTGACTGCGGCTATGCTGGAGCACCGCATTTAGTCGAGCAAATCGACCCCGGAACTTATTCTTTGTAAGCCCAGTACTTATCATATCGGTCTCTTTTGCCGAACCGCTAAGTAACGGGAACGTAAGCACACCAGCATCGGTTGTCAAGCAATGCTAGGGGGACAAACACAGACACACAAACACATACACAAACACATATATATATATATACATACATATATACGACAGGCTTCTTTCAGTTTCCGTCTACCAAATCCACTCACAAGGCATTGGTCGGCCCGGGGCTATAGCAGAAGACACTTGCCCAAGATGCCACGCAGTGGGACTGAACCCGGAACCATGTGGTTGGTTAGCAAGCTACTTACCACACAGCCACTCCTGCGCCTGTATTTTGTATTTTATTTATTTATTTATTTTTTTGGTCAGAAGGATAGTAGTGTCCATGACCCTTAACAGGGCACTAGAGACTGCTGGGAAGAAAGAAGGAAGTTAAGATTTAAGGTAAATGTCATTTGCATAACCTCGAAGTGAGTAAATCTGGGGAACCAGAATATGTGGAAACCAGTTGAATGGTTATCAACTATAATTCAAACCTCAGCATCGTTAGACCCTCCTCACTGTTGCGCTATTTTGATATGAGAATTACGTTGAGGATGCTTGTGTCCGTGGAATATTCAGCGACTTAGAAATTAATTACACGAGAAGATAATTCACGTGAAAGAAAAACAGAATGATCATCGCCGAGACGGACGGAGTACCCATCACATATGTACTACATATATGTATTCATGCATGCATGCTGCATGCATGCATGCATGCACACACAAGTTTCTATCTTGAAACACACAAAATCAAATACACACACGCACACACACACACCACACACACACACATAATGGAAGATTTTACGAAAGCAATTAGAACGAATCATGAAATGTCTAAATTTCTGAAATTAAATTGTAATTTAGATATTCAATAATTTATATACAACTTTGGGCACAAATTACAATGTCATAAAACTATAATGCGACTGTGTTGCTGTTATAGATTTTGATGTTTTTTAGCTTCAGGCCATTCCTGAGCGAGTTGGCCTATGTTCAAAAGCATTACAGCTATGATTATCAGTATACATATATATATATATATATATATATAACATGAAAACACAAACAGAAAACACAACAACGCGAGGACGTGGAACAAATATAGTATTATTGGACGCTCAGGAAGGAAGGGAAGGAGGGTTTTACGTTTCGAGCGGAGCTCTTCGTCAGAAACATAGGAAAAAGAAAGATCCAGAGAAGGGAAGACGGAAGAAAAAAGAAATCGCCAACGGTACACACGCGACCACATTTTATATATATATATAGAGAGAGAGAGGGGGGAGAGAGAGGGGGGGGAAAAGCGAGATCCATGAGTTCTATTTTCTTAGACGGCTGAAAGTGATTTGGGATATAGCAGCTATTTCTAGTAGATCAAGTGACAATGTACAGCAAGTATAGATATCCTTTTTTCATGAAGCGAGTCGCATGAGACATGACTCAACGCTAGGCGGGATGCACTAATAAGAAATTTGAGATGGTTTTCCCTTACGCGAGCAATTCTGAAAATCCTTAAAGACGCAGATTGCCCTTGGTTGATGTACAGGCTCCGTCTGTGGTCAAGTTATTTGGTGACATTAATGATATGCGGTCTCCAGAAATCATAGACACAGTATTTAAAACTATGTGGTGACCATATCCACTCCAATAAATACTTATTTCAAATTTTGGCACAAGGCCAGCAAGTTCGGGTAAGGGGATAAATCGACTACAGCGATCCCAGTGTTCAACTGGTTCTTATTTTGTCAACCCCGAAGGCAAAGTCGATCACATTGGCTTTTGAACTCAGAACGTAAAGACGAGCGAAATGTTGCTTAGCATTTCGCCGACGTCCTAACGTTTCTGCATCCTCACCGCCCTAAACACTCCAATAAATATTCTTTTTTACTCTAGGCTCAAGGCCCGAATTTTTGGGGAGGGGGCTAGTCGATTAGATCGACCCCAGTACGCAACTGGTACTTAATCTATCGACCCCGAAAGGATGAGAGGCAAAGTCGACCTCGGCGGAGTTTGAACTCAGAATGTAAAGACGAAGAAATACCTATTTCTTTACTACCCACAAAGGACTACACACAGAGAGAACAAACAAGGACAGACAAACGGATTAAGTCGATTTTATCGACCCCAGTGCGTAACTGGTACTTATTTAATCGACCCCGAAAGGATGAAAGGCAAAGTCGACCTCGGCGGAATTTGAACTCAGAACGTAGCGGCAGACGAAATACCTATTTCTTTACTACCCACAAGGGGCTACACACAGAGGGGACGAACAAGGACAGACAAACAGATTAAGTCGATTATATCGACCCCTGTGCGTAACTGGTACTTATTTAATCGACCCCGAAAGGATGAAAGGCATATACACAAGAATGCACATACACGACGACACAACCGCATGCGCAGATCCTCACATTGAATCAAGAATATTTTACTTCTAAAACCAGTCATAGCTATCACTACATATATTCATAAACCATATACACATACAATTGCAAGTATAAGTGTTTAATTAACAGAAGGACAAGCTGTTACGCTATATAGAGATGCAAGGAAAACTTACGAGTATGTGTTTTAGTAAATACACGATGTTAATTCTCCTGTGTAAACTATACATTGTGGTTGAACCACTTGTTTCTATTTCGCTAGGATCAAAAGAAGCAGTTCAACCTGATTTGTTTCAACAATTTTTCCCACCTCAAATATCAGTTACTTGACCACAGACAGAATGCTAAAATATAGCTATTTATAGTATTCACAAATTCAGATAGAACTATCTTGACCTGCCGTAATTTGTATGACGATGTGGTTGAACCACTCCATGTACTTTTCACAGGGGAAATAACACGTGTTCAGTAAAATCGCAAATCCGTAAATGCTCCTTAGATCTTTTTCTTTCTTTCTATTTCCTTGTATGCGTGCATATGTAGAAATATATTAAATTAATAAATGTGTGTTTGATATATATATATATATATAATATATTCAAGACCAGGCTATCAGATGTTGCTACACATTGCTGGTTACAATGCGCTTCGCATTGGTTTAGCCTTCAAATGACACCACTCCGCTGGCTAAGTGAGCAGGCCAACAGAAGAAAGTGTAAGAGAAAGTTGTGGCGAAAGAGTACAGCAGGGATCGCCACCATCTCCTGCTGGAGCCTCGTGAAGCTTTAGGTGTTTTTGCTCAATAAACACTCATACCGCCCGGTCTGAGAAACCGCGAGTCCGCTGCCCTAACCTCTGGGTCATTGTGCCTTCACTGGGACATTGTGCCTTTAAATAAATATATATATATATTTAAAAAGATAATTGTGATCTAGTTTCATTCATTGTTTATGGTGGGTTTTAAAGTTTCGTCTTGAATGTTGAAACTGTAAATTTTCAAGAACCCACCGACATTGGCAGACCGTCGCACCTTGCTGAGTCTAGTGGTTATTTGGTGCCAGGAATTATGACAATTAGAAATGAACAATAACATTGGTCCTTTGTTCGAATGGTGCCACTGCCAAAACTTTAGTCCATTGTCTCTAGTTTTCTTTCAGCAAATCAGGCGTGATTTTTGTTTGTATCTACGTATTACT
>NC_043003.1:34382521-34401283 GCF_006345805.1 Octopus sinensis
AAACCAACTCGTTCGCTTTTCAAACTAAATAAATAAATTATTAAATATATGCAGTGGAGAAGGTAGATATGGTGACAATACACGGTATGTGTACAACTGGAAAAGTAATAGGAGGATCAACGCTGAAACGCTGGTGTTTATAATTCTTCTCGGTCAAGCAAACTTCCAGCTTTTCTATCTATATCTTCTTTTCACACACGGATACGAATACACATGTGCATGTTCATATTTATATATATATATGCACAAACACACACACACACACACACACACATTCATGCATATATGGGTACAGGACGTCACAAACAGTGCAGATAACAAGAAATACGTAAACAAACGAGTTAAATAGGTAAACAACGAGAAAAAAATGGAAAACAGGACATGTAAACACAGAAAGGACCCTTCATCAGTTGTCGGCTGTCTATTTACTCCTCATTTCGAGCAAAGTAAGTTTATGTATGTATGTATGTATGTATGTATGTATGTATGTATGTATGTATGTATGTGTGTGTGTATGTATGTATGTATGTATGTATGTATGTATGTATGTATGTATGTATGTATGTATGTATGTATGTATGTATTGTCCTCTGTTTATGTAGGTGTTGCCATTTTGAAATTTGAATTTTTATTGATTATGTTTTTACGCTTTCTGCAAACTGCTTACTGGACATTAAGTTGCTGACAAAGTGGAATTCATTATAGAGTATTTCGATTCCTTAGTTATTCAACTCACTTTAATTACGAAACAGATAACCTTTCGAGAAAATGACGAATTAGCAACCCCGTCGGAGCGTCGAACGAAATGCCTTTTAGTATTCATTTCTGAGTTTAAATCCCGCCTAAGACAACTTTGTCTTCTCCATGTTTCTGACATAGATAAATAAAATACCAACCTTGAAAGGTGGATTCACAGAAACGTTCAGTAAACGTCAGACAGGGTGCTGTCTGGTACTTGTTCCGTTTTTTAGTTTCTGAGTTCGAATCCCACCCGGCCGACATGAGCAGCAGACTTACTCCGTTGTAAGCATTTGGATTAGGTTTTCGATTTGAGAATACTCTTTTTTTTTTCCAGCCAGAATCCTACCAGTTTCAAGGGCCTCGTAAAAGGACAGAATCCCTGTCCTGTTCTTCTGACTAAAAGACACCAGGAAATTCACAATGCCATCATCTCAAATAATGGAGGTTGCCATAGCTTTGAATGTTCACATTTTTCTCCTCTCTCTCTCTCTCTCTCTCTCTCTTCTCTCTCTCCCCCCTCTCTCTACATTTATATTTATATGTCTGTGAATGTGTGTGCCTGTGTGTCTGTGTGTTTATATACATATACATACTCACAAACAAACACACGTAAATGTGCATAAATGTACACATACATACACGCATGTTTATTACATAAAATAAGTACTCAAAACGCCCTATGGTTTAAAATCTAATGTTGCATTACATAGATATACCTAACCGTTTTGCACAGCCAAACGTGTCTCGTTAAATGTTCTCTCATCAGTAAGCTGATCGTAACATCATAAAGAAACGAAATTCAATGAAACCTTAAATTAAATATTTATAAAGGTGTATATATTGTATCTGTTATACAGATATATAAAAGATATGCAACAGGCTTTCAACGTGGGTTTCTCTAAGTAGTCTCTCAAATTGCTAGCAATAATCGCTTGCTCTTCTACTCTTTAACTTGTTTCAGTCATTTGACTGCGGCCATGCTAGAGAACCGCCTTTAGTCGAACAAATCGACCCCAGAATTTATTTTTTGTAAGACTAGTACTTATTCTGTCAGTCGCTTTTGCCGAGCTGCTAAGTTATGGGGACATAAACACACCAAACATCGGTTGTCAAGCGATGGCGGGGGGACAAATACACACTCACACACAAATATACACATATATCTATATATATATATGTATACGACAGGCTTCTTTCAGTTTCCGTCTACCTAATTCACTCACAAGGCTTTGGCCGGCCCGAGGTTTTAGTAGAAGACACTTGCCCAAGGTGTCACGCAGTGGGATTGAACCCGGCACCATGTGGTTGAGAGGCAAGCTTCTTACCATATACCCCCTCAAAACTCACCCTAACTTTTGAAAATATACTCACTATGTCTGCCCAAAAGAAAATTAAAAAGACTGGATAGTATCGGCTGAAATGACTTTAATAAAAAGTCCACTTTGTCATGGCTTGCTTTATGGAACATTTTGGCATGGCCTATTAATAGCTGGACATCGGAGTAATGTTGTGGAGCCAACAAAAGAGACTCAAAGTAGCCAATCAACCAACTAAAAATAACAGTTAAATCTAGCCAATTCTCCATCAAATTATGAATATATATATTTTTTTTTATAAAATGGATTCACAGTTGGACACTGTTATCCTAGTAAACACCAGAAATTACGGCTTTGAACACTGGCGGAACATTTGATCATTGATCATAAGGTTGCTCAATTAGTAAATGAATAAAAACAACAAAAATAACATCGGTGGTCCTCTCTTACAAGAGGCGAAAGCGAAACCGTATTTCACAGAGAGAAGGGGGAAAGAGATGAGAGGAGAGGAGAGGAGTGTGTGTGTAGGGGAATAAGAGGTGGAAGAAGAGGAGGCGAAGGAAGAGAGAAAGGAGAGGAGGACGAGGTGTGGATGTATAGTGGTTTACCTACTCGGTTGACATTTTAGGACTGTTGTCGACCAGTGACTATGACGTTGACATTTAAACATCGGTAATCCCGATATATTTAAAATTTGAAAGTCTGTATGTGGCCATACCTTTTGGTGTTGACATACGACTTCACCATAGATATTTTATACATTATAATACTGTAGCTTTTATAAATTACGTTTTGAGAATGTGATCACGTGTATAGTTGGATTTACATAAAATTTACATAAATCAGTATGCACAAGTATGTCTTGCGCACGTACATATACAGAAAATAAAGGAGGCTTGTATGCGACCAAATCGACGTAAAAAGGAGAGTAGCGTTGAAATCTATATGTAGTATGTAGTTGTTAGTTCGGGTCATTTTCGCAGGACATTATTTCTTGAATGTTCTAGTTCAAATAAATATGAATTGGTAGCTCTCATGCAAGGTGTAGCTCATCACTCCAGTTAGCAAGAAACAAGTATTTTATTCAACGAGTTTGCAGGGCTGAAAGCAAATTCATACGCGGCGTACACTGAGATGAACACCTCTAATTAAACATAGTGACTTTCGCGTATATGTGTGTTCTGTGTGTGCAATTGTGTGTGTGTAAGTGTGTGTAAGTGTGTGTGCAATTACTTCCATATATATAATATATATTATATATATATATATATATATATATATACAAACGCACACGCACACACGACATATTGCGCATATATGCAATACATACATATATATATATATATATGTGTGTGTGGTGTGTGTGTGTGTGTGTATGTATATATATATATATATATATACTATAACTAAGCAATATAGGATGAAGTCCTTACTCTACAGCAAAGGAATTCATCAAGAAGCGTGGGCAGTATATTTAAAAAAACCGTTACGGTTGCAATATACATCATATAATTAAGGGCTAAAGAGGGTTATTCTAAAGCCAAATACACTGTTTTATCCACTTATAATCCGCTTGTTACAGGAAAATTGAAACTGAAAACGGGCAACTAACCTTTAGAAAATTTAAATTTCGTTATCTCTATATTGAATCAATTCGGACTTAATCTTATAAAAAAAGATATATCCTTCTTCAGTAGAAATTTCGATGGGATATAAATAAAATACTCACGTATGATCATGGAAAAAGCACAAGCTAAAAACATAACTACACTTGAGTACATCATTTATATCTAAAAATAAAAATTCTTTGGTCAGCCTCAGAAAAACAACGTCCAGACCTTTCGCCGCTACAAATTGTAATGGTTACCAGTCCTCCTGTAGCAAGCATCGAGTTTACTACTAAGCAATATAGGATGAAGTCCCTTACTCTACAGCAAAGGAATTCATCAAGAAGCGTGGGCAGTATATTTAAAAAAACCGTTACGGTTGCAATATACATCATATAATTAAGGGCTAAGAGGGTTATTCTAAAGCCAAATACACTGTTTTATCCACTTATAATCCGCTGTTACAGGAAAATTGAAACTGAAAACGGGCAACTAACCTTTAGAAAATTTAAATTTCGTTATCTCTATATTGAATCAATTTCGGACTTAATCTTATAAAAAGATATATTCCTTCTTCAGTAGAAATTTCGATGGGATATAATAAAATACTCACGTATGATCATGAAAAAGCACAAGCTAAAACATAACTACACTTGAGTACATCATTTATATCTAAAATAAAAATTCTTTGGTCAGCCTCAGAAAACAACGTCCAGACCTTTCGCCGCTACAAATTGTAATGGTTACCAGTCCTCCTGTAGCAAGCATCGAGTTTACTACTAAGCAATATAGGATGAAGTCCCTACTCTACAGCAAAGGAATTCATCAAGAAGCGTGGGCAGTATATTTAAAAAACCGTTACGGTTGCAATATACATCATATATTAAGGGCTAAAGAGGGTTATTCTAAAGCCAAATACACTGTTTATCCACTTATAATCGCTTGTTACAGGAAAATTGAAACTGAAAACGGGCAACTAACCTTTAGAAAATTTAAATTCGTTATCTCTATATTGAATCAATTTCGGACTTAATCTTATAAAAAAGATATATTCCTTCTTCAGTAGAAATTTCGATGGGATATAAATAAAATACTCACGTATGATCATGGAAAAAGCACAAGCTAAAAACATAACTACACTTGAGTACATCATTTATATCTAAAAAATAAAAATTCTTTGGTCAGCCTCAGAAAACAACGTCCAGACCTTTCGCGCCTACAAATTGTAATGGTTACCAGTCCTCCTGTAGCAAGCATCGAGTTTACTACTAAGCAATATAGGATGAAGTCCCTTACTCTACAGCAAAGGAATTCATCAAGAAGCGTGGGCAGTATATTTTTCCATGATCATACGTGAGTATTTATTTATATCCCATCGAAATTTCTACTGAGAAGGAATATATCTTTTTTTATAAGATTAAGTCCGAAATTGATTCAATATAGAGATAACGAAATTTAATTTTCTAAAGGTTAGTTGCCCGTTTTCAGTTTCAATTTTCTGTAACAAGCGGATTATAAGTGATAAAAACAGTGTATTTGGCTTTAGAATAACCCTCTTTAGCCCTTAATTATATGATGTATATTGCAACCGTAACGGTTTTTTAAATATACTGCCCACGCTTCTTGATGAATTCCTTTGCTGTAGGTAAGGGACTTCATCCTATATTGCTTAGTAGTAAACTCGATGCTTGCTACAGGAGGACTGGTAACCATTACAATTTGTAGCGGCGAAAGGTCTGGACGTGTTTTCTGAGGCTGACCAAAGAATTTTTATTTTAGATATAAATGATGTACTCAAGTGTAGTTATGTTTTAGCTTGTGCTTTTTCATGATCATACGTGAGTATTTTATTTATATCCCATCGAAATTTCTACTGAAGAAGGAATAATATCTTTTTTTATAAGATTAAGTCGAAATTGATTCAATATAGAGATAACGAAATTTAAATTTCTAAAGGTTAGTTGCCCGTTTTCAGTTTCAATTTTCCTGTAACAAGCGGATTATAGTGGATAAAACAGTGTATTTGGCTTTAGAATAACCCTCTTTAGCCCTTAATTATATGATGTATATTGCAACCGTAACGGTTTTTTAAATATACTGCCCACGCTTCTTGATGAATTCCTTTGCTGTAGAGTAAGGGACTTCATCCTATATTGCTTAGTAGTAAACTCGATGCTTGCTACAGGAGGACTTGGTAACATTACAATTTGTAGCGGCGAAAGGTCTGGACGTTGTTTTCTGAGGCTGACCAAAGAATTTTTATTTTAGATATAAATGATGTACTCAAGTGTAGTTATGTTTTTAGCTTGTGCTTTTTCCATGATCATACGTGAGTATTTATTTATATCCCATCGAAATTTCTACTG
Organism: Octopus sinensis; assembly: GCF_006345805.1. Classification (NCBI taxonomy): domain Eukaryota; kingdom Metazoa; phylum Mollusca; class Cephalopoda; order Octopoda; family Octopodidae; genus Octopus; species Octopus sinensis. The sequence continues at coordinate 34,388,552 of NC_043003.1, forward strand.
AAGAAGGAATATATCTTTTTTATAAGATTAAGTCCGAAATTGATTCAATATAGAGATAACGAAATTTAAATTTCTAAAGGTTAGTTGCCCGTTTTCAGTTTCAATTTTCCTGTAACAAGCGGATTATAAGGGGATTAAAACAGTGTATTTGGCTTTAGAATAACCCTCTTTAGCCCTTAATTATATGATGTATATTGCAACCGTAACGGTTTTTTTAAATATACTGCCCACGCTTCTTGATGATTCCTTTGCTGTAGAGTAAGGGACTTCATCCTATATTGCTTAGTAGTAAACTCGATGCTTGCTACAGGAGGACTGGTAACCATTACAATTGTGTAGCGGCGAAAAGGTCTGGACGTTGTTTTCTGAGGCTGACCAAAGAATTTTATTTTTAGATATAAATGATGTACTCAAGTGTAGTTATGTTTTAGCTTGTGTTTTTCCATGATCATACGTGAGTATTTTAATTATATCCCATCGAAATTTTACTGAAGAAGGAATATATCTTTTTTATAAGATTAAGTCCGAAATTGATTCAATATAGAGATAACGAAATTTAAATTTCTAAAGGTTAGTTGCCCGTTTTCAGTTTCAATTTTCCTGTAACAAGCGGATTATAGTGGATAAAACAGTGTATTGGCTTTAGAAAAACCCTCTTTAGCCCTTAATTATATGATGTATATTGCAACCGTAACGGTTTTTTAAATATACTGCCCACGCTTCTTGATGAATTCCTTTGCTGTAGAGTAAGGACTTCATCCTATATTGCTTAGTAGTAAACTCGATGCTTGCTACAGGAGGACTGGTAACCATTACAATTTGTAGCGGCGAAAGTCTGGACGTTGTTTCTGAGGCTGACCAAAGAATTTTTATTTTTAGATATAAATGATGTACTCAAGTGTAGTTATGTTTTTAGCTTGTGCTTTTTCCATGATCATACGTGAGTATTTTATTTATATCCCATCGAAATTTCTACTGAAGAAGGAATATATCTTTTTTTATAAGATTAAGTCCGAAATTGATTCAATATAGAGATAACGAATTTAAATTTCTAAAGGTTAGTTGCCCGTTTTCAGTTTCAATTTTCCTGTAACAAGCGGATTATAAGGGATTAAAAACAGTGTATTGGCTTTAGAATAACCCTCTTTAGCCTTAATTATATGATATATATATATATATATATAATATATATGGCTGTGGGCTAAGAGTTTCGCTTTGCAAATGGTTTCAGTTTTCAGTCCCACTGCACTGCCCATTTGGACAAGTGTCTTCTGCTATAATCCCGGGATGACCAAAGCATTGTAAGCGAATTTGATAGACAAAAACTGTACGGAATCCCATTGTCTGTGTGTATATATATATATACATACACACACACACTCATATATATACATATATACGCACTCCTATTTATACACCACATCCAACACTAAATAAGCCGTGTTGGTTTGTTTATAACCCCGTAACTTAACGGTTTGGCAAAAGTGACCGAGAGAACACATTCCAGTATGAAAAGAAAATTGCCCTACGTAGATTTGTATGAGTAAACCCTTCAAGACGACATCCTTAGCAAGCCCGCAGTGAAGGCGGTAAACCCTCAGAGTAAATCGTTACTCTTTGGCCTAAATTAACATGGTGGGAAGGTTAGAGGCAGTAGAGCAACGGACAATACGCTTTGCGGTATTTTGTTCCTACTCTTTAAATAGCTGCGAGGTCAACTTTACCCTTCATCTCATCGGGGTCGATTATATATAACAAAAAAAAAAAAAAAAAACTAACATGTCAAGTACATGGGGTCGATGTTACGTTGTGAGTTCGAATTCCGCCGAGGTCGACTTTGCCTTTCATCCTTTCGGGGTCGATAAATCAAGTACCAGTTACGCACTGGGGTCGATGTAATCGACTTAATACCTATGTCTGTCCTTGTTTGTCCCCTCTGTCTTTAGCCCCTTGTGGGTAATAAAGAAATAGGTATTGTTTACTCCTTTTCTCAAAATTGCTGACCTTAAGCCTAAATAAGACAACTTTATGAACAGGAACGTTTCGTCTGTCTTTGTTTGCATTTTGAGTTTAATTCCGCCGAGGTCGGCCTTGTAGCAGTCGTGTACTGGAGCCGGGGTAATCGACTACTGCACCATCCAGCTCTCCTAAAACTGCTGACCTGTGCCCAAAATTATTAATGGAAACGTTGACTCGTTAGTAGTAGTTAGGCGCAGGAGTGGCTGTTAGGCACAGGAGTGGCTTTGTGGTAAGTAGCTTGCTAACCAACCATATGGTTCCGGGATCAGTCCCACTGCGTGGTATCTTGGGCAAGTGTATTCTCCTATAGCCCCGGGCCAACCAATGCCTTGTGAGTGGATTTGGTAGACGGAAACTGAAAAAATCCTGTCGTGCATATGTATATATATATATATGTATGTGTGTGTGTGTGTTGGTTGTCTGTGTTTGTCTCCCCTAGCAATGCTTGACAACCGATGCTGGTGTGCTTACGTCCCCGTAACTTAGCGGTTCGGCAAAATTGTCCGACAATAAGTACTGGGCTTACAAAGAAAAAGTCCTGGTGTCGATTTGCTCGACTAAATGCGGTGCTCCAGCATGGCCGCAGTCAAATGACTGAAACAAGTAAAAGAGTAAAGAGTTGTAAGAAGGGTTGGTGGCGTGCAGTAGCATTAGTATTACTATTATTATTATTATTATTATTATTATTAGTAGTAGTAGTAGTAGTAGTAGTAGTAGTAGTTGTAGTAGTAGTAGTAGTAGTAGTAGTAGTTAATTGTGTTGCAGTGGTGGGTGTTTGGTTGGCAAAGTGAGGTCATTTGTTATCGACGCAGCTGGAGAAGTAGTTCACTTATATTATGCACGTGCTCTTGCGTGCATACATGTAAAATGTGACGTTGTATTTGTGCTTGTGCGTGGTGTATGTGTGTGTGCATGCGTGCGCGTGCGTAGTGTACGTATGTGTGGGCCCTTGTGTGTGTGTGTGTCTGTGTGTGTGTGCACAGTCACGAATGGCATTGGTTTATTTCCGGTTTATATGTCGCCATATGGTGACAAACTGTATTGACTTTAACGATAGTGTAAAATCGTGAGAGGATACAGCAAGAGAGGGGCGGAGAGAAAATGACAGGGGGAGAGAGAGAGAGAGAGAGAGAGAGAAACGAGGGAGGAGAGAGAGAGAGAATAAGAGAGAGAGACATAGAGAGAGAAGTGAAAGAAATCGAGAATGGAGAAAATTTCCAGCACCTGACATAATTGAAAAAGAAAGATAGAGATAGAAAGAGGAAATAAATGAAAACTTAAGAGACTAGAGAGAAAGAGAAAGAAGGAAAGAAAGAAGGAAAGAAAGAAGGAAAGAAAGAAAGAAAGAAAGAAAGAAGGAAAGAAAGAAAAGAAAGAAAGCGAATAACAGACAGATAGATTAAGCGAAGGTATATTGTGGATAAAGAAAGGAAATAAGAGGATAAGACGAAGTAGAAAGAGAACAACAATGGAAAGAAGAAGTATAAGGAAAAAGAAATACTGAGAAAATATGAGAGAGAGAGAGAGAGTGTGGGGGGAGGGTTGGCGGATGAAGGACAGAGATAGAATGTGATACATTAAGACTGTATAGAAAGCATTAAAGACTGACAAACATGGAACAGGACATGCAAACATTTGTAAGCAATGGGTTTTCGTCGTATGGAGTCGTATGGAGATGTTTGTTGGATGGCGGAAGTTACAATGAATAATTTCGGTAGGGGGGGGGGAGAGTAAGAGGAAGAGGAAGAGGAGAAAATGTGGGAAGGGGGTTACAAGTTACAAACGTGGCACGCTGTTATTGTTGTTGTTGTTGTTGTTGTTGTTATTGTTTACCTGCAGATCAAATCTCAAACGAACATTCTAACAATGCCCACCCCGCCGGTTTTATTTTCTGCGGTCTAAGAAAACACAATGCACCATCGTTTTTTTTTTTGTTTTTGTTTTTTTTTCCATCTAAGACACTGGGGAGTAAATATAAATGATAAGCTGCTATTTCTAGCAGACCGTCCACATACGGTTATCTCGTTCTTTATGCATGTATACGTGTATATGTGCACGCATGCATGTGCGCGTATGTATGCATTATGTACGTCGATATATGGCTGTGTGCTTGTACACACATACACACACACACACACACACACATACAAATACATACAGACATACACACATACATACATACATACATACATACATACATACATACATACATACATACATACGCGCAGAAGTGGCTGTGTGGTAAGAAGCTTGCATCCCAACCACATGGTTACGGGTTCAGTCCCACTGCATGGCACATTGGGCAAGTTTATTCTACTATAGCTTTAAGCCAGGATAATCTGGTGCTTGCCCGAGGAAGGAAAGCTGCGAATGACCCGTCCTTGTTTTCTTTGTATCGTCTATCTGGATGTTTTGTTGTCCCTTTTTGTATCACCTAGCTGTCCGGATGTTTTGCGTTCGAGTCCCATTTTGTATTATACATACATATATATATATGTATATATTTGTGGTGTGTGTGTGTGTGTGTGTGTGTGTGTGTGTGTGTGTGTTTGTTTGTGCCTGTGTGTCTGTGTTTGTGTCCCCCACCGCCATCGCTTGACAATCGATGCTGGAGTGTTTACGTCCCCGTAACTTAGCGGTTCGGCAAAATTGCCCGACAATAAGTACCAGGCTTACAAAGAAAAAGTCCTGGTGTCGATTTGTTCGACTAAATGCGGTGCTCCAGCATGGCCGCAGTCAAATGACTGAAACAAGTAAACGAATAAAAGAATATATATATATATACAGTCGAGTGAACGAAAACATTACTACTTAATTGATGAGGGAGTGGTCAGTAAGGAATGTAACCAACTACCACAAGGTATTTAGTTTGGTGTTTTGCCTTTTTTACCACTCGGTCACTCTAATGTCCCTCTATGTATTAGTAACACGTGTGAATATATGTGCGAACGATTGCGAGTCTGTGTAAGCATGAGCATTCATTCCACATGTGTGTGTGTGTGTGTGTGTGTGTGTGTGTGTGTTGTATATATCAGTAGGTGTTTGAATCCAAGCACATATGTTAATTTTTTTTTTCACCGAATAGAAAAAAATGGGTGAAGTGAAACACACACACACACCATATATATATATATATATACATACATGCATACATACATACATTTACACACACACACATATATATATTGTCGTTTTGATAAATAAGTCAGTATTTTGATATTCTAAAGCGATGACCAACTAATGTGCTTCTCCATTTTCTTATTTGTAATACATATATATAATATATATATATAATATATATATTATATATATATATGATATATATATATATATATATATATATTATAGATATATATATATAGTGTGTGTGTTGTGGTGTGTGTGTGGTGTGTGTGTGTGTGTGTGTGTATATGTATATATATATATACGTTTATATATATATATATATATATTACAAATAAGAAATATATATATATATATACAAATAAGAATATATATAGCATTTTACAGAGGAGAAAAAAAGAGTGAGAGAAATGACGAGACAAAATATGGAGGTGATGATACATATGACATAGAGATATAGTGTGTGAGACAACATACTACAAAGGATACTACAAGGTAGATTTAGAGAGAATATAAGAGGGGGAAACGACAGAAAAGCAGCGGCAGCGAGATAAATAGACAGATAGACAGACAGATGGATAGATAGATAGATAGATAGATAGATAGATAGATAGATAGATAGATAGATAGATAGATAGATAGATAGATAGATAGATAGATAGAAAGAAAGAGAGAGAAGGATGTATAAAAGAGATACGAAGATGCTACCAAAGAAAAATAATAACAAGCGATATACATTTAAAAAAATCGATTGAAGCCCAGTTCGATAGACAGATAGATATCGAGGGAGAGGTAGAAAGAAAGACAACGAAGAAGAAAGCAAAAGATAAAGAGAAGTCTTAGAGATCGAATCATGGATCGTCGAGTATAAACAGATGTTACCTGTGTCCTGTTTTTCCCCTCCCTCCCCTCTTTTCTTCTTGAAGTACGTAGAGGAATAAAAGCTAATCAAAAGAGAGAAAAGCGGGTTAGTTTCGATCGAAAGGGGTTTGTTCTCGGTCACTAGAGAAGTTGGCGGTATACGAATAGACGAGTAGAACAAAGCCAGCGTCGAAGTCACAGCTGGAGGAGGTACTCACACAGCTTGTTTAATTACGAGGAACAGAAAAACATTACTGCATTAGATGACCATCATAAACAATTTCTAGTTTGTTTCCTGGGGCGCTCTCACACACACACAAACAGTGGAGGCGCAATGGCCCAGTGGTTAGGGCAGCGGACTCGCGGTCATAGGATCGCGGTTTCGATTCCAGACCGGGCGTTTGTGAGTGTTTATTGAGCGAAAACACCTAAAAGTTCCACGAGGCTCCGGCAGGGGATGGTGGTGATCCCTGCTGTACTCTTTCACCACAACTTTCTCTCACTCTTCCTTCCTGTTTCTGTTGTACCTGTACTTCAAAGGGCCGGCCTTGTCACTCTCTGTGTCACGCTGAATATCCCCGAGAACTACGTTAAGGGTACACGTGTCTGTGGAGTGCTCAGCCACTTACACGTTAATTTCACGAGCAGGCTGTTCCGTTGATTCGGATCAACCGGAACCCTCGTCGTCGTAACCGACGGAGTGCTTCCTCCTACTACACACACACACACAAACGATTGTAAGTGGTAATTGTTTTTGTGTTTATTGCTATTTCTTAAGTTATTTTTCAGCCCTAGGTTTAGCATTAACCGAACCGAAACTATGATCAAAGATGTTACAGCTGTGGACATCACATCGTAGCAATTTCTTTCAATTTTAAAAAAGACAATAGGGTACGAGCTGAGGTAGGTTTGGCTGTTATTTCTTGCAGCTTGAGAGATCACATATTATGCTAACTACATGCCTGTCGTAGCAATTGTTATCAATTTCTAACACTGTAAAGCGTATCTTTCTCTTCGTAAACACTCCACACGTGTGTGTGTGTGTGTGTGTGCGAGCGCACGTGTTAATATTCAGTAGTTTCATATATATATAATATATATATATATAATATATATATATATATATATGTCCCAGCATGACCGCAGTCAAACGACTGAAACAAGTAAAAGAATATATATATACATATATATATATTATTATTATATATATATATATATATAATATACTCCTGCAGAGTCACACTCGCCACTATATTGCAGAGAGGAAGATAAAGACAAAAGAGAGACACAAAAAAAAGGTAGTAGAAGAGTGAAAGAGGAGAGAAAGAAGCGCAGGGAAAACAAAAAACTGTTTACCGTTGTGTCTCGTACTATAACATCTGGTGAACTGTCTAGCTTCTCTATGAACTGTATACGTCAGCCCTGTTCTGTACCCGCCAACGTGGAGTACTGCGAAGTAGTCGCTCAACCCGTTAAGATATAGCTACCAAATATCGCCGCAAATCGCATGCCACTGAGGACATGATGATGTGAGAATTTGGATAATGATACAGCCCTAGATACCCTGCAAGGTTGGTCATGGTTGAAATTCCTCTGATCATATGTCTGTAAAATCAGAGGTGGCGTGAGGTTATACAACAATCCTTTTTGGGGTCGCTCGACGATCATCCACTCAGATGGTTTTATCTCATCTGGGGCCCTTTCTATATCCAAGGAGTTAGTAGAATTTCTTATGGCTTTATTTCTGCTCCGTTCCTGTCTTTGACGTTGTGGTTACCGTTCCTCTCCTCTTTGGGAGTGCAACAGATTTGGCGTTGGGAATATTGGAGCAACACAAGGCACAGTGGAACAGAAAGCTTTAAAGTGCCCGGTTTTGCCACATAGGTAACACCTGGATTTCCTGCCCTTTACGACCACCTACATCTGCTCACACTCTCCGAAACAAAAGTCCGGGATAATAAAAACTACACCTAAAAACGTTATCTTAGCTCGCCGAAAGAACCATACGCTGGTGGTTATTATTAATCTGACGGCTATAATTTGTTTTACAGACGTTATATGACGTTGCAAGGTAAAGAATATAGAAACATATGGTTGATGCATGTGTAGAATTTATTTGTTTTACATGATCAGTTCTGCATTATACCTTCAGTTCTAAGGAATCGAGCTGGCAGAAACCTTAGCACGCCGGGCGAAATGCTTAGCGGTATTTCGTCTGCCGTTACGTTCTTAGTTCAAATTCCGCCGAGGTCGACTTTGCCTTTCATCCTTTTGGGGTCGATAAATTAAGGACCAGTTACGCACTGGGGTCGATATAATCGACTTATATATATATACATACATATTTATATATCTACAATTTAAAAGTAGGATAAAATCTTTATAAGAATTTATCAAGTAGTTAGCGTGAAAAACCTCATTAGGGTAAAATTTATTAATTATTCCCTTTAAATATATTTTTTTAATATTAAGGACATTACTATACATAAATGCCTCACGCTAGGAGGGACTCTTAAAGTCAAAACTACCATAATAAAATCACAATGTGTATGTGAGAACAAAAAGTGGATACACTCAATCGGCTTTTGCACCCAGAGAACTGTTTTCCTTGCATAAGAATGTTGGAGTGGAGGTCCATGACAAAATAATTTCATAAGATTATAATAGATTGCTGACACCTTTATATGAATGTAATGAAGGTCTGAAAACATTGATGAACATTTCACTAAGTCCTAAATATTGGCCATCTCATATTAATGAATAAGATCTAAAATCGCAAGCTTGAGAATGAAGTGAAGTGAAATATCTCAAATCAGATTCGAACCTTCGTGTCAGAATTAGTTTGCCGAATTATTTCCACCACTTTTGGGTAAACTGTTTGTGCATTCGATAATTAAATTAGAATATTTGTGAATATTCTTTTCTCCTCTAGGCACAAGACCCGAAAGTTTTGGGTAGGGGGCCAGTCGATCTGGTACTTAATTTATCGACCCCGAAAGGATGAAAAGCAAAGTTGACCTCGGCGGAATTTGAACTCATAACGTAAATTCAGACGAAACACCACTAAGCATTTTGCCCGGCACGCTAACGTTTCTGCCAACACACCGCTTTAAAATAGGCTTTTTTTTTTTAATCGATAAGAGTTTCCCAATAAAAGTTCCGGCTAGATTCCATTACCTTATACAAACTAAAAATGGAACTCCTTTAGTTTATACAAATGGAATGGATGTCACTCGTCATTCTAATTCAAGTGAGACCTGTTCGGTTAAGAAATTCGCTTCCCACTGATATGGTTCTGGTTTCGATTCCGTTGTTTGCCACTTTGGGAAAGTGTTTTCTAATATCACCTCAAGTAATCTCTGAAACGTAAATGTGTGTGTGTATGTGTGTGTGTGTGTGTGTGTGTGTGTGTGTGTGTGTGTGTGCGTCGCGTGCGTGCGTGCGTGAGTGTGTGCGAGCGTGTATGTGCGTGTGTGTCTGCTCGCATGTGTGTATATGCACGTACATACCCACAAACACACTCACACACACATACATACACGTATATATACATGAATACATACATTTCTGTATGTATTTGTATGGCTTTCGCCGTCAAACAAGAACGAAAGACCGCTTAGAAAAACCAACGACCGCTACTTTTCGAATGAAGCCTCTTGCATTGTTATTCTGAACCGACTCACCGGTAATGTCATGGTACCTTAGCTGCTATAAATACAATGTCCCAAAGATTGGTTCATTTGAACCATGCATCCAATGACGTCATAGTTCAATTGTGATATAAAATAAGTAATTAAACGAAATTATATATGAAGAATAATAAAATCTCATATAATAAATGTCGAACGGATGCTGATAAATTCCTAGCTTTGGGTAAAAAAAAATTCAGAAGGATGAGTTAATTATGATTTTATTCAACAAGTCCCCCTCTTTGATTCACACACTTATTGCAACGGCCCTTCAGTTTTTCTAAGCCTTGTAAAATAACTCGGAAGTTTGAGCCTTTAACGAGGCCTTCCGCGACAACTTTTCAACACCCCATCGTTAAAAACCTATTAGATAAGTTAATAACAGTGTTACACGTGTAAAAAAGAAATCGGCGTTAATATTTACAAATTCACAAACTGTACACATCTGTACCACCCAACGAGAGATCTTCTGGCTCGTTGCTTAAGTTTCAAGAAATAGTAGTTAAATATCCCTCAAATCACATGCTCCTAGCTTAAAAAAGTAAAGACTAGGGAATGAATTATAATTACATAAAAAACAGAATGATTACAGCTGGAACGTCTATGCTTATGGGTGCGTGATCAAAGATGTCCTGAAGTTGAATAAGCATAACATATGTACACACAGATGGATAGACTTATAGATTGAGAATGTACCATGTGGATTGCTAAAACAATTTTACATGCTGCATATATATTACAGATGGGAGAACTCATATATAAATTTATGTACACTATAAATCATTATCCATTCATGCAAAGACCAAAAAATACTCAACATCACATTTAGAATAAAAATAAATTGCTGGGTTAGCAAACTACTTTCAGGTTGCAAATTTAGTGTAGTATAAAATAATAATATCACCATTTTCTCTAGTGGCGTACCACAAGTATCCAACCTCTCACCCACTATTTTCAACTTCTACCTGCACGATCTTCTCACACCTCTACAAATATAAAACACAGACGGCATTCCCTCGCATCTGCTTACCATACTCTAGACAGTTGTGATATAGCTTCTTAAAACCCTACATAAAATACCACCACCTGCTCTATAACAGACTTTTTGTAGAACCCCGTCCTTTATTATCAGCTATACAAGAGAATCTTAAATACGGCCAACCACTACAACAGTATAAACAAATAATACGCATACATGTACACACACGCACACACACGCACACACACACACATACAAACACACACACACATACACACACGCACAACCCACATACAGAAGACAAAAATCAACATTAGTTACATAAAACTGTTTTACATAAGAAATAGAATACATATCAAAGAAGCCGTACACTATCATACTTAGATCAATCAAAGGTACACCATCTTTGGTTAACAGAAACAGCAATGTTATATAAACAAGACACTCGATCCAACAAGGATTATACCTAATTTCTTTACTACCCACAATGGGCTAAACACAGAGAGGACAAACAAGGACAGACAAATGGATGAAGTCGATTACATCGACCCCAGTGCGTAACTGGTACTTATTTAATCGACCCCGAAAGGATAAAAGATAAAGACGACCTCGGCGGAATTTGAACTCAGAACGTAACGGCAGACGAAATACGGCAACAGATTTCGCCCGGCGTGCTAACGCTTCTGCCAGCTCGCCGCTTACGATCCATCAAGGATTATACCAAGCCTTTCTGAACCTCAATCGCTTCATAACAAACCACAATAAAGTGCAGAGACGCAAAACAGAGTTCTGTTCACAATAACATGTTAAGCGAATACCCCATTTACAGACCGCTTATACTGAAACCAAAACTACTAAAAGAGGGTAGCACTTTTTATTGATGCAGTAGGCTTCAGCCCCAACAGTCTAGTTGTTGTATTTAAAATTCCTGCTACAAACGCGCAAATACATAATGCTGCACCCCAAAGTACTAACACGACAATATTCTTAAAATATCCTTTTCGTTCGGCCTAGACAACTATAAAAACAACACGTTTACGCATAAAATGCAAACGCATCTATTTTCTTGCTAACCATGGCGATGCGCACAATGCTAACAACTGGATGCTGAGGAACATCAAATGTCATCCGCTGACCGAATTCGCTTTCTTAGCTTCCGCTAGGGTCACCATCAGAATGACAAATAAACTGGATAGTAGGGGGAGTAGAACTGTCACACTTCTCTCATGCGAATCATTACTACATGCTGGACAGTGCAGTATGTTCCTCAGCAAGGGCAGTAGCTTGCTATAATTAGAATTAAGGATCTTCGGATCGTGCTGAGTAGTTCAATCAACCACGTGTACGCCACAGAACAATTTGATCCCAGTTGGACAGGGACTATACTATATGAATGCATTTCAAATGCACATACTGACAAATGACAAACTGGCTGTGTGGTAAGTAGCTTGTTTACCAACCACATGGTTCCGGGTTCAGTCCTACTGCGTGGCACCTTGGGCAAGTGTCTTCTACTATAGCCTCGGGCCGACGGAAACTGAAAAGAAGCCCGTCGTATATATGTATATATATTTAATATATATATATATATTATATATATAATCTATATTATATATATATATATATATATATATATATGCGTGTGTGTGTTTGTGTGTCTGTGTTTGTCCCTACATTGCTTGACAACCGATGCTGGTGTGTTTATGGCCCCGTTACTTAGCGGTTCGGCAAAAGAGACCGACAGAATAAGTACTGGACTTACAAAAGAATAAGTCCCGGGGTCGAGTTGTTCGATTAAAGGCGGTGCTCCAGCATGGCCGCAGTCAAATGACTGAAACAAGTAAAAGAGTAAAGAGTAAAAGAGATATTACATAGATACACAATACACCAAAATTACATCTAGAATTAACAAATTCGTATATACAGACAAATATACAGTTCCACATGTGTGTTTATACGTGTGTGAGTCATTTTCAGGCCTTAATATAATATACATAAATGGCACCAATTAACCGTGTGCTGTAAAATTTGTTTCGTAACCACGTGCCTTCAGGTTTGATC
>NC_043003.1:34401383-34403883 GCF_006345805.1 Octopus sinensis
CAAGTTCGCTTGTGTGTTTGTGTGCGGCGTGTGTACGTGTTGTGTGTGTGTGTGTGTGTGTGTGTGTGTGTGTGTGTGTGTGTGCGTACGTGTGTGTGTGTGTGTTTCAATTTCTGTCTTTCCCTTTTTTTTTTGAGCTGAAATGTTTTTATTCTGATTGTAACAAAAGGAAACCTTCTCCCAAACACGCACATAAATAAATAACTGCTATTCATATTAACTTCAAGCTTCATTACCCCTCTCTAGATATTTCTCTATGTACTTCTATACATCGGCATGCTATGACTCCTGCCATTTTTGACCCGAGTTATGCTCACTTTTCAGTAGGCTTACTTCTATTAAATCTAATATCTGGACATGCATAAGAAAAAAATAAAATAAATAAGAATACAAAAAAAAAAAAGAGCAACACGGTTCAATATCATTCCTTAAATGTGGCCATGATAAAATGAATGGTAATTCTTAACAAATTCACAATATGTATGGGAATGATGAATATGGTCGATAAACATTTGAATATATTAATATTAGAATTTGGTTGTTGTTGTTGTTGTTTATGAATGTGCAGTGCCTGATCCAGAAGACCTATGATCAAGTACCAGCTGCGAACAACATGTGTATCTAGGGATACTCTGTCCAATGTATTGATTTCTAAGACGATCGCGTGTAAACTGAAGGTGATTTAGATGCTATTTCTAGCTGATTGAGCGACACTGTATAAGCTTCTTCGTGTTTAGTTTGTGATTGTTATTGTTTTCTTGGTTATTGTTTTCTTGGTTCAGCGACGAATGAACCCTGATCAAGCAAACCAATAGTTAAAGACTTTCCAAATACGACAATCCCACTTTGTTTCGTATATCAGAAACTATTATATCTCATGTCACGTTTCTTTTTGAGAAAAGCAGGGAGATTTGGTTGCAATTTTCTAGCAGTTCGCGTGATTGCTCTGAGACTTCGTCGCTAGTTCGCTGTACTAGAAGGTAACATGGCCAAGTTATATGATACTGAGTTGCCGGTTGATATTGGCTATTGCTGGTAAAACTTGTATGCGCCTGTGTGTATATGTATGTACTTGGCAGCCACATTTTGTGATACAGAGAATGATATGAACCTTTAATTACAAGTCCTTGTCGTTTGTCCTTCATGGAAAGAATAGCTATTAGAGAAGTTGTTAGATTCTTTAACGTTACTAAAAGTAGATCACAAAATGCTGTTCTTCGATATACATACATACATACACACACACACACACAGACACACAGACACACACACACACACACACACACACACACACACACACAACACACACATATATATATATATATATGTATATGTACTTTGTGTTTCATGAAACGCTCAAAGCTACTTGCAACACGTGTGAAACATGTACCCTTGTTATTGTTGTTTTTATTGTTGCTATCGTTTAGCTCCAAGTCAGCTCTAATCAAGTTCACCTCTGAACAAAAACCAGTCAACTGAAACCATTCCATCTTGTTTTCTTTACCATACCAAATCTGAATAGCATTGCATTATCCAAAGTCGTGTATTTTTCTTACGTTTACGACTGGAACGTGCACTTTGAGGGGTGCCTTGCTGTTATTACTTCAGTAGATCAAGTGACCAAATAAAGTTTCTTCTTTGGTTCGAAGGTTTTAGGGTAAAACGAGTGAGCAGAGTTAGAAACAAGCACCAAATTCACAGATATTCTTTTATTCATTCATTCTTTTACATATTTGTGAAATTACAACCAACATCGGTATTACTTTTAATGGCTTCAGTACTTTATCTGGTTCTTGATGATTCAATCTCTGAGCGGTATCGGTGTTTGGTATAACAAAGGCTTTACGGCTTGGCCGTTAATAACATGAAATAAGCCAAAGCAGTACTATATCCACAACTCCCTTCTCTGTCGAAACTGAATTAGCAATGGAAATATAAAACTATACATGAGGTAAATTGATATTAATTTTAATATTAAAATTCACATATAAGGCAGCGAGCTGACAGAATCGTTAGCATGCCGGACAAAATGCGTAGCGGTATTTCGCCGTCTTTACATTCTGAGTTCAAATTCCGCAGAGAGATCGACTTTGCCTTTCATCTTTTCAGGGTCGATAAATTAAGTACCAGTTACGCACTGGGGTCGATGTAATCGACTTAATACCTATGTCTGTCCTTGTTTGTCCCCTCTATGTTTAGCCCCTTGTGGGTAGTAAAGAAATAGGTATTTCGTCTGTCTTTACGTTCTGAGTTCAAATTCCGCCAAGGTCAACTTTGTCTTTCATCATTTCGGAATCGATGAAATAAGTACCAGCTGATCACTGGGGTCAGTGTAATCGACTTAGGCACTTCCCCTAAATAGCTAACATTGTGCCAACATTTGAACCAATATTAAAACTCATATAGAGGCATACTTCACTGGTTAGGGGCAAAGCTAATCCTAATCTGCTGCTGCACTCTTTTTCAATTCGATGCAAAATGAAGTTCAGGAGCATCTCGC
>NC_043003.1:34413883-34418883 GCF_006345805.1 Octopus sinensis
ATAGCGACTCAGTAAAAGAAACCGACAAAATAATTACCAGGATTCAAAATTATGCAATGGGCTGATTTCTCGGACTAAGCCCAGGATGTCTATAGTCCAAAAACAGTAACAAGTAAAAGGTAAAATGTATATAAACATATATATGTGAGGTGGGGTGCGTACTGATTTACAAAAGTTTTTGACTTATAGGAGGGTGGCAAAGGGATATGTTAACGACATTTTCTTACACAAAGGCTGGGTTATGAAACAAGGGATAAAATGCGAAATGGCTACAAGAAGAGAAATCAGAACTCCTTCGGGAATAGGTCTCATCGGGAATTTACCTCTGAGAAATAGTGGAATATTAAGCACTCATGAAAGACAGTCGAAATATGAAGGAATATGATAGATAAAAGAATACTGTGGAGGATATTCAGTTAACATATATGCATACATGTGTGTATGTTATATTATATATAGATATATATATATATATATAATATATATATTACACACACACACAAATTCACAGATACGTACGTTCATACATACACATACGTACATACACACACACATACATACATAGGTACGTACTATGTATGCATGTATGTATGTATTTTATGCATGTATTTGTGTAGACAGACAGACAGACAGACGGAGAGAAAGATAGATAGATAGATAGATAGATAGATAGATAGATAGATAGATAGGTAGATAGATTGATTGATTCATAGATAGATGGAATAGGTCAAAATAGATCCATAGTTGTTCACCTACTGTGTCGAGATCGATAAACGAAGCCTGTTCATTTCACGAAATGCCAGTATATTCTACATTTACTTTTCTCTCTCTCTCTCTCTCTCTCTCTCTCTCTCTCTATCTATATCTATTTATCTATGCAAGTGTTTGTGTATTTGTGTGTGTGTGTGAAATGTATTATATACTGTTGTTTGAACCATATATGAACGAGATAGTGAGTGTTGAGTGAAGGTGGCATTTGTTCTGCTTCAGCGATTAAACGAAGAAGGATTTATTTTTAGGACCGATTTCTGTCATGAGCGTGTGCGTATGTCTGTTTATGGGGTGCGAACAGACGTGTGCATTATCATGTATGTATGGAGAGATATATACCCCAGGAATAATAGTGGTCGAAAATAGAAAATGTATTATCAATGACATAAAGCAGACGAATCAACCTGCCAATCTTGCGAATAAGTCTGCTGTTTCTTAAACAAGCTTTTATTCAAATCAGTAAATTTTTCCCGTTTTTTTTTAATGTATATATTTTTGGTGTGTGTGGAATATGCAGAAGCATGAGGCAATGAAATTGAAAAAAAAAATAGTTAATATATATTCTATACAGCTTGTATGTGATCTTTTTGTTGGCTTTGCGGTAAATAAAGAAATTATTATTGGCAAGCAGTGTAAAATAGACTTAAGCTCTCAGAATACTGAGCCCGCTATCTATGTGGGATTCCCAGTTGGAGTTATTTCTCTTTTACTAGCGTTGCTTTTGGCTTTGGAAGAAGCAGTAACGCCATTAATGTTATCTACGATTTACTTTAAATCAATAATAACCTTTTCAATACCCTAGCTATTCTTATCAAAGCAGCCTTTGGCATTATCATGTCCTACGTATTATCCCTATCTCAGCTACTTGTCTCATCTAAAAGAAACTATCTACCACTACTTATATCGCATATGGTTTTGTATGGTGAGCAAATACTTGAAATCCCACGCCTAACTTAATTATGACAATATCTGCAGTTCTTGCCTTCTTTTCGATTACATATAACCGGTCACCTACTTATCAATATTCTTAAGTATATTATTTTCGGAATACTGCCTTCGATTTGCTGACATAGTTGAGACTCCTTATTTCCAAAGTCTTCGTATTATGGCAGAAAAATTTCCCCTTTGTCGCTATACAAGTTTTAGATGCATTTTTGGAAAGCCAGTTTGAAGAAATTAACAGCATTTATTTGACAAGAAAAATTGTAGAAGTATATCAAACTTCTCATCTTTGCAACTTTGGTGATGCAATACTTGTAATAAATAAGAATTAAAAGTAGTCCTTTCTTGCAAAATTCATTTATCCAACCAAATCGTTTTTACCACACGCTCTGTAAACTAAATGCACAATACTGTTTTGAACCCTCACTTTAACTATTACACTTCCATTTTAAGTCTAAATGAAGATCACCACAATTCATATTTCTCAACCCTATTCAAAAAAATTCTTGATTGTATGTTGTACTGAGTGAAATAGTCATGGTATTATTACAACATACAATCCCTGAGCTATCACGATATTATAACTCTCATAGTTACTTTCAGAAGAGAATTTTCTGAAAAATACTTTTTCTCTCATTAGTTACTTCTCTTGTAAACCTTTGGTTATTTTTGAACCGAAGCTATAAAATTCCAGAGGCTTAAATATATATTACACAAGGATTCCAAGTTCAACTGTCTCCAGTAATATACCACCATTGCTTGTCTTCTATCTTTTCTACATTTTTCAGGACGATTTGGTTGGTACCGTTTGTTGTTGACAACAAGAAAGGTTCACTCGGTTTCTTAGTCAACTTTGGGAATCGAGGATGAAGGAATCACTTTCGCTGTTTTCTGTCGCGCCCGCTGGTACGTAAAGAATATCTATTTCTGATGCATGCATTTGTAGCAGCTGACCTCTCTGCTTTGAAGGACTAACTATAAAACGTTACTCCCAAGACCAACTACGGAGAACAGTACAGGCATCATTTTCTGGTCATGTGGGGTAACGAAGACTTTTATGCCCATAGAAATTCCTCAACTTAGTATAAATGATTGAAATACGTGTATTCAAAATTTCTATTTTGACCTCTTCCTTATGAGACCATGTCAGTCTCAAATCTTCCTACTTAAGGAAATGTCTTATATCAACCAATCTTTTACTAGTTTTCTAAAATACTCTCAAAATCCTCACAGCAAATGTTATCAGTTATGCATAATTCAGACTAAATATTAGAATAATCGTATATTATACAACTTGAATTAAACTTGTTTGTTCTCTTGATGAATTTCCTGGCTTCTTATTTGTTCACATAAACATAACCCCTGATACAGCTAATTGTCCATTCATACATCTTTCATTTATCTATCTCTGCCCTTCTATCAGTCCATGTATTTATCGCCCTATCTATCTTTACATCTATTTCTCTAGCTATCTATGTGATTATCTATTCATTATTTAACTGCTTGTGTACGAAGAACGATATTACATTATATGTGCACTGAATGTAGAGGATGTGCAAAGCAAGAAATAAATGAAGTGGGTATGCTCTGTTCATTGTGCATTAGTGGTGTGAATAAACGACAAATAAGACATGAGTAGAGAGAAAAACTGATAATGAGAAGAAATTGTACAAGAGAGAAGACTGCGTTATATGGGCATGAAATGTATATTTAGGATGAGAATGAGGTAAAAAAAAGTGACATGCGATTTAAGTGGAACGTACCTATAGAAGAAAGCATAGGAAGATACGGGGGAAAACTGATGAAAGCTGAATAAGATGACAAGGAGCAGCAGCGAGTGGCGGAATGAAGTACTGGGGAATACCCGTCCAATTTATTCAAGTATGGGGGAAATGAATGTAAAATGATGGTGATGATGAGGATGACGATGGTGGTCGTCGTGGTGGTTTTGATGACAATAATAATGACGATGACTATGTTATAGCTATCATGGTATCATTCTAAACGAGTGTATATGAAGTTATGCTGCTGCCAGTAAATATCTATATGCATGTATTCTAAAACGAAATTCCTACCCGTTTCTTCACATCTGAAAGTACGATCCATATTAATAGTCTTATTTTCTAATATTCATTATTTGTCACAATAATGTATTTATAAATTTGAAGCACTTGTGAAACACTATATAGCTTTTAAAAAAAACCTACGAACTTTTAGGAACAGATACTTAGAGTTAGAAATGTACTAAAAGACTCGCATTATATACATATGTGCAAATATGCGTATAACAAATATATTATCCAATAAATTATACGCAAATTATTCTTTAAGTACTCTTTAAAAGATACTCCTAAGACTCTTATTCCTTTAAATGTGCATGTGCATATGCATGTATGCACATGCATATGCATGTATAGGTGAGCATGTGAAAGAGAGAAAAGAAAAGAAAAGAAACTAACATTATTTTATTATTTAGATCATATGTCTCATTTGTGTGCGTATGCGCGCGTGTGCGTACAAGCGTAAAGATGAGAGGTAGAAAAAGGAGAGGTAGAAAGAGTGATTGAAAATAGAGGGGGAGGGAGAGAGAAATTACAGTAACACTTCAGTTTGTTTGTGACACAATATCAGAGAGAAGGAAAAGGAGAACAGCAATGAGATAGACATAGAGAAGGTAAGAAAGAGCGGAGAGAGAGAGAGAGAGAGAGAGCGAAAAGGAAGAGTAGAAATTTAGATATTGTATAATATATAGATTCTTAAAGAAAAGGAGAGGAGGAAAAAGCTTGAGAGAGAGAGAGAGAGAGAGAGAGAGCAAAGATGTGAAATAGCTTGAGTAAATGTGAGACGGTGAAAAAAGGAGAGACAGTGAGTAAGAAAGAAAGTGAGAGAAGGGAAAGGGGGAAAGAGAGAGAGGAAGAATAAATGAGAATGAGAGAGTGTCAGAAGAGCAGAAACTGAAACCTCACCGTGTATACGTAAAATTTTGAGAAGCATAGTGGTAGAAAAGAGAGGATAACATATAAACAAGGAAATGAGGGGGTGTGTGGAGGTGGGGGGGATAAAAAGAGGAGAATTCGAGTTACTGTCCCGTTTGTTGTTGTTTGCGCGCGCGCGCACACGTGTGTGTTTGTGTGTGTGTGTGTGTGTGTGATCCCAAGATAATTTTCACCATGGGAATATTTGCCTCTTTGAACATGTTCAACTTGTGGATCAGATGATAAACGGGTAGGAAAAAGAGAAAAGCTAGTGGTGGTGGTGGTGGTGGTGGTGGAGGGGTAAATAAAGAA
>NC_043003.1:34423883-34426383 GCF_006345805.1 Octopus sinensis
AGAGATTAGAAGCCAACATCAATACATAAAGACTTTGATGGGTTGGGTGTAATTCGTTGCAAGTTATTGCCATCTTCTTTTTATTGTTGTTGTTGCTACCGTTTGTGGTGGTGATAACGTTGCTGGTAGTATTGCTACTCACATTGATGTTGCTGTTATGATTGTTATTATTTTTGGTGGCAATAGAAATAGTGGTAATAGTAGTAGCGGTAGTGGTTTTCAAGCTATGGCTACTGATGTTAAATTTGGCAAACATTACATAGGATATAATAACGATATCCCAGCTGCTATTGTTGTTATTGTTGTTACACTATGGATGAGCAAGGATGCTGTATAAATTATTCTATTAGTATTGCTGTTGCTGCTGTTGTTGTTGTTGCTGCTGTTTTTGTAGGATTTGGCCCCAGGTTAGCCTTGATATAGTAGTACTATGTTCAAAGCCGTTCCAACCAGAACCGCTCTAATTTATTTTTTCCAGTGGTATCAAGGAATACATTATGCAATATGTTATCCACTCTTTTTCAACACATAAGTTTGTGATTAAAATATTTGGTTGCTATTTCTGGCTCCCTCAATGGCTACAGTTATTGTTCTTGTTAGCGTTGCTATCGTTAGCATTTTATATATTTACTCATTTATGTTTGGTGTTGTGAATATTATTTTATTTACAAAAATATTGTTGCAGCCGGTAATGATGGTCATTTGGTGGTGGCGGCGGCGGCGGCAGTGGTGGTGGTGATGATGATGATGATGATGATGATGATGATGATGCCACTCATCCATATCACACATCAATATCAATTGCATCTATTTTAACCTTACCTCAACGAGGGAACTTTTACATAGAAATCCTAGCTGAATAGCATATCTAGCTATCGGTTTAACTATCAAGTCCCGCAAAATTATATGTAGAAGTGTTTATCCTCCTTACATTAACTGGCTCCAATGGATCATCATGTATTTCACCGTGACTTTATCAATTTTATCAAAATCTAACATCTAAATATATTCTTGTACGCTAGTCGCGGCACCAGGGCCTGTTGTGGCACTATCAATCTATATGTCGCTGGTGGGGAGATGAATCGCTGTTGCTTCTAGTGTCTATCATTGGCAAGACCAAAGAAGGTCGAAATCACATGATCTGGTGGCTTCGGTGCAGGAGGTAGCAAGGATTTATCTCCTCGATAGTGATATAAACAAGTGCATTTTGTCTCAAAAGCCAATATGTCAGCTTTTCTCATGATAAATTCGGCAGTATAGTTTGTTTTAACAGAACACCCACGTTTAAGTGGGGATAAATATTACGTATCGGTAGTAATACTGCCTCTGTCGCTAATATAGATTAAAAATAATAAATGCGCCCTTTTAAAGCCTAACCAGGCTCATGGGCCCGGTTTCTCAGTTTCTATGGCGTATGTGTTCTCCAGCTGGACGCCAGTCCATCGCAGCATTACTCATTTTTGCCAGCTGAGTGGACTGGAGCAACGTGAAATGACGTATTTTGCTCAAGAATACAACGCGTCGCCCGGTCCAGGAATCGAAACCATAATCTTACGATCATGATGCTGACACCCTAACCACTAAGCCACGCGCCTCCACCATTAATATAGATTACTTGGAAATTATTGTTGTACTTGTTCTTGATGCTTAGCCCCAGGGGAATCCTGAAATAGCAAACCTATGATCAAAAGAATATCAGTGGTTACCATCCACTTCTTACTTAGTTTTCAGGTGTAGTGTATCCGAGACTACATCTATATTTCAAGACGGGTTAAAACCTCAAGTTTTCCTAAGATAACAAATAATAGGCGTTCCACCTATGACTATCCCGTATTTTTGTAGTTCTGGTTATTCGGTGTATATGCATGTATGGCATTTGTATTTGTAGTTATTTGCTGCATGGCCTCCCAAAGTTATACTTGCATGCATACATAAGGCATGCATACATACATGTGTATACATGGCGTGTGCATATGTGAAAATGTCAATACATGTGTATGTAAATGAATCGGTAAGTGTGCGTGAATCTGCGTTTGTGTGTGTGCGTGTATGTGTGTGTGTGTGTGTGTGTGTGTGTTTTATACCAATTGAAAGGTAAATGTGGAGGCGGATACAAAATCCAATGTCAAGAAAAGACTGCTTGAAGAGAATGATGGACTTAATGGCATAGGTGGTGAGTTAGACAGGTTTTGAACTTGAGACAGAGGAAACAGGAAAGAGAGAGAGAAAGAGAGAGAGAGAGACAAATAGATAGACATAGAGAGAGAGAGGGAGAGCGGCAGTGTGTGTGTGGGTGTGCGTGTGAAAGAAATAGAAATATGTTATAAAACAAAATTTATGAGCGTCGTGAAGGGAGAAAGACTAAAAAAGGTAAAAAAAAGACAGAGGACAATAAACTATATAACTAGACTGTTTAAGAACGTAATTATTTATCATGTATGTGTTTGTAGGCGCATATGTGGGCGTCAGTGATCGTGTGTGTGCGTATGCCTGTGTGTGT
>NC_043003.1:34431383-34443883 GCF_006345805.1 Octopus sinensis
GAGAGACAGCAAGGCCCATTATCTGAAGCTCTAACAATAAAATGATGATGATGATGATAATGATGATGATGATGATGATGATGATGATGATGAAGATGATGATGATATTGATGATGACGACGACGACGATGGTGATGATGATGGTTTTATTATTGTTGTTTTTGGTGGCGGTGGTGATGGTGAAAAATAAAATATGAAAGTAAACCAAAAGGCTGATGTAAATGGGAAGCAAAAGAGGAGAAAGAAAGAAAGAGAAAGGGAGACAGAGAGAGAGAGAGAGAGAGAGAGAGAGAGAGAGAAGAGAGAGAGAGAGAGAGAGAGAGAGAGAGAGAGAGAGAGAGAGAGAGAGAGAGAGAGGAAGAGCTAGGGAAATGATTTATAGTTTAACAAGATGGTCCAGAATGACAAATAAGTCAACAAACGGATGTAAGCATATTTTGTTCAGATCTATATTCACAGAAACACATACATATATCACGCAAAGATACACACACACACACGTGTGTGTTTGTGTGTGTGTGTGTGTGTGCGTACGCGTATGTATAAGCGTATGTGGTTGTGCATGCATGCATAATTGCACGTCTCTATGTACACATGTGTATCTCTATCCACGTGTTTATGAACAAATGGTATGCTTAATCATATAGAACCATACATGAAACACAAAATATATACACACACACACACACACACCCATATACACACAACACACCCATCAGGAGCGATTACTAGTACTTAGACCAGAGCATGTAAGTTTAAAGATTAGAGTCACATAAATGAAGTAGGCAGCATATAATATGTAATGTACGTTCTTTCCTGCAACCCCTCATAAAATCGAAAATTTTATATTAAAATCGATATATTATTTGAATTCATTTACATTGCATGCTTTGTATTCAGGCACAAAACCGTACTGATGATACTTATTGAGGCAGAAACACGTGCATTCGACTGTCATCTTATTTCCAGATAATATGCCTGTCCTTTTCCTTAATGGCATGTCTGCTCTGGAGATTATCTTCTATTTTCACTAGGCATTTGGAAACAATAAGACATCTACTGGAGGTGGAGGTAATTTAAATAGATGAAGAATTTATGTTATATGTATTTGTACCTGTATTTGTCTACGTTCTTTTTTCCACTCACCAAAGTGAATGGAGCTTTGGCCAGGAGGAACTGATGTCACCAGACGGTATAGAACGGTTGTTCGACCCTGAACTGTAACATCCACCCGTTAGTGAGTCAGTAAAGGTGACCAAATTACTGCTCCTCGTCTCCCCCTGGCTTCCAGCTTAAAACTTCTCACTTGGTCCTTAAAAATATATATATATATATATATAAATGTATGTTATGGACCAACTGAGAGGTTTTAAGCTGAGAGGTTTTATTTGTTTCAGTCATTTGAATGCGGCCATGTAGGAACACCTTTTAGTCGAATAAACTGAGCCCAATACTTATTCTCTGTAAGCCCAGCACTTATTCCATTGGTCACCACTGTCGACCTGCTAAGTTACGAGGAGGTAAATATACCAATATCGGTTGTCAAGCGAAGGCAGGTTGACAAACACAGACATACAAATACATACGCATACATATACATACATACATACATACATACATATACATACATACATATATATATATATATATATATATATATATATATATATATACAACGGGCTTCTTTCAGTTTCCATCTACCAAATCCACTCACAAGGCTTTGGTCGGCCCGAAGCTATATTAGAAGACACTTACCCAAGGTGCCACACACTGTGGGACTGAACCCCAAGCCATGTGGTTGGGAAGCAAACTTCTTACCACACACCAACTCTTACACCTATATATATATGTGTGTGTGTGTGTGTATATACACATGTACATGTTATATTTTATACATGTTATATTTTATACATGTTATACATTTATACATGTGTGTGTTTGTGTATACATGTTATACTTGCATATGAGTATACATGCAGTGAGTGAAGAATGATCACGTCAGACTGAAGGAAAGACATGCATTATTAAGAGGACTAATGAGATAAAACAGGAGAGTAATTGATAGTGGGATACAGATCTTTGCGGGGCAGAGATGCTGTGAGAAAGAAAGAAAGAAAGAAAGAAAGTAAGAGAGAGAGAGGGGAGAGAAAAAGAGAAAGACAGATTGAGAGGGAGGACAGAAACAGAGATAGAGAGACAGAGCGAGAGAGACAGAGAGACAGAGAGACACGCGCACACACATGCACAGAGAAAAAAAGGAGAGACCAAAGGTAAAAGACGGGAGAGATAAACAGATAAACAGATAGCCAGACAGTCAGAAATATTGACAGAGAGAGAGAGAGAGAGAGGAAAGAATGTACCACAGAGGTAGAGCTAAAAAGAGAAAAAACCTAAAGAGCATAAGATCAAAGTGAGATAATAGAGGCGGGGTGTAAGGATCGAGATAGAAGTTTAAAAGGTAGGAGTAGCACGTGATATAAAAGATAGCATTGATAAGATGCTATAAAAGAGGAAAGGAAGACCTATTTTAAGCACACCCTGCTTGCCACCACCACCACCTGCACTGACAAACACTGGAAACACGTCCGAGACAGACGATAATTTCGGTAGTTCCTCTCCAGCTTTCTATCTTTCTTACTATTCTTTTATATTTTTCTTCTTTGCGTGTTCAAATTTATTTCTTTATTTCTTTCTTTCTTTCTTAATCTTTATCTAAAATCGTCGTCGTCCGTTTAGTATATTTCTGAGTTTGTCTGACCTTTTCTTCTAATAAAAACAACAAAAAAATTAATAATAAATAAGCAAATAAAAAAAGAAAAGAAAAATGAAGAAAGTATTTCCTACTTATTCCCCCATCATCACCCTCACCTTCCCTTCCTTGACAACCTACCCACCTCTTCACCTTCTCCCATTCATGCCCTTCATTCAGTGTTTCGCTATTTATCATGGCGCCCTCCGATTTTCTGCCACCACCACCACCACCATCATCATCTTCATCAACATTATCTACCTAACCTACCCTACTGAAACAACCCTTGCAAGATAATTTGTTAACACCTAAATAACTATGACCTTTCGTGGCACCTCATTAGATTCGAAAATTTCATATATATATATATATATATGTGTGTGTGTGTGTGTGTGTGTGTGTGTGTGTGTGTGTGTGTATGTGTGTGTGTGTGTGTGTGCGTGTGTGTGTATGTGTGTGTGTGCATCCATCTATCTATCTTTATGAATATTTATATACATATATATATTTACATAAGCGCGTGTATATGTGTGCACACACACACGCACACACATACAAACACACACGCACATTAAGTGTGAGTGTGTGCATATATTTTTTGTTCTTTTCTTTCACACATTGGAGTGCGGTCATGAAGGGGCACCGCCGCGACTGCATTAATCGTTCAAATCAACCGCGGGTTCTTATTTTCGAATGGGCTACCATTTTTATTGGGTACGTTTTTTTCTTAAAAGAACCACCGAACCAGAGCTAAAGAGATACATGTATGCACATAATACACTCCCCCGTTTACCGAATATATTCACTAAGGATCGATTGCCTCGGGTATATAATATTAGATGCTTGCCCATGTGCCGCGTATTGGGATTAAAACTGAAACCATATAACGTCTTTACCAATACGGTTATGTCAATGTGTGTGTGCGTGTTCCCTTGTGTGTTACTTAACTTCTTGTTTCTATTTTCTTTCTGGCTTCTACATCTATCTAGTCACGATTTTTCATCCAGCCCTCAGTGATGCCTAATGTAGTTCTTTCCGGTTTACTCCAAATCAACTCTAGTCAAACAGAGCCACGATCAAATTCGTTCCAGCCGAGACAATTCCTTCTTTTTATATATGTAGGAATACTCCTAACCAGTGAGTCTGTTTTAATCAACGGTAAACAAATGTGCCCCCGCCACCACTTTCGAAAGTAGAAAAATGTGTTGATAGAATTCGGTTGCTTTTTATGACATCCCAAAAGCCACATAAATGCTCTTCCGATTAAAACGTGAACACAGCACACTGCCCGGTCCAGGAATCGAACTCACAACCTCACGATTGTAATCCCGACGCCCTGACAACTGAACCATGCATCCTCTTTCTCTCTCACACACACACACACACATCATTTTCTTGTCATTTCGGTTAGACATTGACACCGTTGAAGTTCTCTTTTCAATTTATCTTGTGTTTTAATGAATTAATTAATTATGTATCCTTATGGGAGTTGTAGTAGTCGTAACATTTGTTGTTGTTGTTGGCTTTACTGCAGTTGTCGGACTACTTTCAGTGAAGGTACAGAGAAAGGAGAGAGGGGAAAAGAAAGCGTGCGTGCATGTGGTTGTGTGTGTATGTGTGTGTAAACAAAAGGGAGATAATAAGAGAATGAATCGAAGTGTGTGGTAGGAAGCTAGCTATAATCTTAATCGCACTACTGGTGACGATTATCCGCAACCAATAGGATTTACAGTGACACTTTCACTTAATCCTATTGTCCCTTAAACATCTCTTTCTCTGCCTCGTCATCCCATTCGGCAACCTGTAACAATTTGCGTCATAGAACACTTCTTTTGACAGTGAAGGTGGTGTTGTTTAGCCCGCGGTCAGTCTTAATTGAGCTGGTTTATGATCAAAGGCATGACCATCTAGTTTATTGGTGTTAAGGAGTAGGGGGACTAATAAACCATTTCTATAGTATTGAAGGTGGTAGAGCATGATTAGAAAGAGATTTAGTTGCTAGTTCTTGCAGATCGAAACATCACGTGGGAGCTCTCTACACACTGAATTTATTGACCGCTTTGTGAAAAGTAAATGTAAGGTCAAAGTTCATTTTTGTGGTAAGAAGCTTGCTTCCCAACCATATGGTTCTGGGCTCAGTCACACCGCGTGGCACCTTGGGCACCTATAGCTTCGGGCCGACTATAGCCTTGCAAATGGATTTGGTAGACGGAAACTAAATGAAGCCTGTCATATATATATATATATATATGTGTGCATGTGCTTGTGTCTGTGTTTGTACCATCCACCGCTTGACAAACGGTGTTGGTGTGTTTACGTCCCCGTAACTTAGCGGTTCAGCAAAAGAGACGATAGAACAAGTACTAGGCTTTAGAAAACCCCAGCATGGTGACAGACAAGTGACTGAAACAAGTAAAAGATAAAAGATATGTATGTGTGTGCGCGCGTGTGTATATATATATATATACATATATATATATATATATATATATATTTGAGTAGTTGAATGAATTATCTTGTTATGGATAATTCGGTTAACCGATACCTGGGTAGCAAATTCACATCAGAGAAGACACGTTTGAAGTTACGTGCTTTCGTGTGGAAATTTGTATGTTTTTTTTTTTAAATATAAATATATGAAAGAATGGAGTTGAACGACGAATTAACAAAATTCATATATTTATATATATATATAATATATATATATATATATATATATATATATTATATATATATATATATATATATGTCTACAACAGTCTGGTGGAATCAATACGGTTGATGCCGAATATGAGCACTACTGAGGCGATATATGCAGGGGAAAATAATTAAAAGAGGAACAGAAAAATAATTCCAGAGGATTGGTATTTAGCCGAATGGATACAAAAATATGGTGAAGAATTACAATTCACGAAAAAATTACTGTTAAAATGAAAGAAATTAAGGCCGTTGAGTACAAATATGTACAAGTGCTACAGTAAACGTACCCACACACAGATAAATATAGATATATGTCAACATACTAGATATAGAATTTGAGAAATGTTGTACAAAAAAGCTGCAGAAAGTGACTAGGAAACATTAGTAATAATTTTTTTTCAGAATTTTAAACAATTTTCACAAAGTTCTAGTTCGAAGAATATTTTAATTAATTACCGACCATAATAAATATTTTATTAATGCTATCACATTTATTATTTTGAATTTCTGTGATTCAATCAACACCTAACTAGCGTGAAGTATGTCTGAGGCATTTATGGGATAGAATGGAATATCATGAACTGCAATTAATTAAACTGAACAGTCCTTTTTACCATAGATATATTTATGACTACTGAATTACAGACACACACACACACACACACACACACACACATATATATATATATATATATATATATATATATAATATATATATATATATATATATATATATATTATATATATATATATATATATCGTTAGCTACTACACACATCTTTTTTTTCTCTCCTTGTTTTTTCTGTGTACCTTTCTGTAGAAGAGCGTAGGCTCGAAACGTAAAAGACTTTTTCTATTCCTGAGCGCTATACTAATACATTTGTTGTTTGTACACCACCTACCTTCGTCTTTTGTCTATTTTCGTAAACTTTCCCTTTATATATATATATATATATATATATATATATATATATATATATATATATATATATATATATATATATATATATACATACATACACCTATGTATGTGTGTGTGCGCATGTATATGTATATAAGTAATAATACAAATGGGCCATTTGCGTTATTACTTACATTACCACATTCGGAACCTTTCCTGTGTTGGATCTGGAGACTACAGTAGACCGAGGACTGCATAGCAGAGTATACTATTGTGGAATTCCATGTTTACGTTGGGTGTTTTTGGTCTACACTTGTGATAGATATTTCCATATTTTCTTTAATATGTGTGGGTATACATTGTTAATACACAGGTGTGCTATCTCCGACTCTACCTTGGCGCCTTTGTTATTAAAGTACCTTTATTCTATTGGGAAAAATGTCTTCTGCTATAGCCTTGTACCGACCAAACCCTTGTAAGTGGATTTGGCAGACGGAAACTAAAAGAAGCTTGTCGTATATATATGTGTATATGTGTGTGCGTGTGTATTTATGTGTATGCGCCTTTGTGTCTGCCATGCTTCAACTTCTATGTCTTGATACATTCATCCGTCATAGATGGTTTATTTTCTGTAGCCCTATTTTTGTCTTAGTCGAGCAGACTCAATATCAAATATATTCCAGCAATGGCCATCGTATCTTTCTGTATTTCTACGATTATATTCTGTAGAATATCCCACAGTTCTACAAACTTTGATGCGTGATTTGAAGGACAAATGCCACTAGTATTTCTTGCCGATTTCGAGCGGACCACGGAAAGACATTCTTTATTCTCATGCCAAAGAAATTTTCCTATGGATGATTAGAACTCAACATTAATGTGATCGAAATGATGCGTATTTCTGTGTGTATGTGTCATGTAGTGTGGTGTAGTGTGCATGTGTGAATGTGTGTGTGTATGTTTGTGTATGAAACACAACCTAAAGAAGAAACTGCCTATTTAGAGCGAAACAGAGATGTATGCATCTGAATGCTTTAATGTATGAGTTGCTCGCAAAAACTACCATTATAAATTATCAACAGATACCTACTCCATCACACAGAGTGGTTAGCTCCACTGCTTATAGTCCGTGCTAGTTGATTCAATTGGGCAGTATACTCGACAAACTTACCAACAGCCGAAATAGCAAAGATACCCTTAGAAACCGAAATATTCTATTACATTATATAGATTATGAGTTTATTGTATATTGCATATGACATGCGCCTCATGTAAGCTCACATTCTGTAAACAGCCGATTGCTAAACAAATTAGGCGCTCTCTGACACATGCAGTAAGGCGACACACGATGATATACACATGCATAATATGTGCATAAGTCTATCACATACACATGCAATGCAAACGCATAAAAACGCATACACACGCATACAAACGCATACACACATAGCAGTGCGTGCGTGCGAGTGTATGTGCGTGTGTGTGTGTATGTGTGTGTGTGTGTGTGTGTGTGTGTGTACTATGAGGGTATATGTATAGAATTATTTTGTGAAGAAGCTTATCAACAAATTGCCTCACATTTTGTCACAGACATTTACATGCACCGTCTCTCACTCACATACATCACACACACACACACACACACACACACACACACACACACACACACACACACACACACACACACACATACAAGCACACACACACACACACACACGCACGCACACACACGCACACACACATATATATATACGTACAGAGGCATCTGCTCACGCATGCTCAGAAAAGACAATGTTAGACAAAACTACGTAAATTCATTCATAACGTACAGCAAACATAATTACATTTATCCATTAGCACAAGAAAAGTGAAATATAAAGAGAGAAAGGGTGAAGTTGCGTATATACCCCTATTCAATCTTTCTATATAAATAAATACTTTCGACGCCAAAACAAAAGAGAAACCTAAAAAGAGTCACATTGTGAAATAGACACATGTCTTGCCTAATTCCATAACTTACTACGCATGCGTACAAGTAGCATAACCACTAAGACTTATTTCTACTTTTATTGTATTTATATCTTTGAGACGAGCGCACCAGAGAAAAATGTCTAGCGGTGTTTCTTCCGAGTTCAAATTCCATCGAAGTTTTCTTTACCTTTTATCTTTTCGGTCTCGCTAGAGTAATTACAGTTAATCACTGGTACTTATTTTATAAACGCAGTTGAGCAGTTGAGTAGATGTGATCAACTAGTCCCCACTACCCCGCAAAATATCCGGCCTTGTGCCTAAATTAGAAGCGACTATATTTATCTCTAATTTACGTAACGTCTAAACAACTTAAAATATTATTCCCTAGCTTTCACGTTCATCCATGTTCACACATTGCACTGTTTCTGCCGTGATACAATAGCATGCCTGACACCCCTCCGTCTCTAACAAAATTAGTTACTTTTTATTGAAGTTATCAGGTTGCTATTTAGATTTTATTTTTTTAATTATATATCACAGGTGTAGAGGAAGGTTTTTGTCTTCTAACTTCTTGTGTTGTCCCAGTTGATCGAAAAGTTTCAACTTAAATATGAGATCATTCAGTATTTATTTAAGTTTAGTATAGAAAGCGTTTCCTTCTAATATATTTTGCTCTGTTGTACTGTCGACGTTCATAATCAACATTACATCTGCCTGGTCTCTCTCTCTCTCTCTCTCTCTCTCTCTCTCTCTCTCTCGTATATGTATGCTTGTATGTATGTATTTATGTAAGTATGTATGTACGTATGTATATATGAATGTGAATATGTATGTACGTATGTATTTACGTATAAATGTATTTATGCACACACACACATACACACACAAACAAACAAACGCACATATTCACATATTTATATAGGATAAAGGACATGGATCCTTCCCGAATAATAATTCATAGGGCCCGCCACCCGGTTTCTGTCGTGTATATTCTTGCCTGGATGGTATACCTGTCCGTAGCAGAATTACTCATTTCTGCCAGCTAAGTGGACCGGAGCAACGTGAAATGAAGTCTTTTGCACAAGATTCCGGTCCAGGAATCGAAATCACAATCTTACAATCATGAATCCAACACTCTAACCACTAAGCCACACAACTCCACCAGTAGCTCCTATTGAAGATTTCATACGTTTCAATTGCCATAGTCTGTATTCTCCAAACAAGTCAGTCATCTGATCTTAAGGAGTTTTCTCTTTTGCTTCTGTATAGATTATACATACTCATAGAGGGAATTATTGTCTATGAAACTGGTGAAAAAAATCATTTAGTTTACACCTCAACTCATTATATTACGGATGTGAGTCTCTACAGCAGAGGTTTACAACCAGGGTTCCGCGGAACCTTAGGGTTCCGCCAGTACAGTCCAGGGGTTCCGCAAGGAGTTACAAAACTGCTAAAATCGGCAATAATTTTTACGTCTCCTGTGCAGATATGTGTGCATAAGACTATTAAATTATTGCACAGGGGTTTCTCGAGCCAGTGGAATGTTTCCTTGGGGTTCCGCTCCAGCAAAAAGTTTGAAAAACACTGCTCTTCAGTAATACTTATAGAATGCATTGCGCCTCGATATTTTCCCCTCGGCCATTATGTTGTATTTCGTTCTTTACTGAAAACCATTACTTCAGTTACTCGATCGGTTTCTCCTTTTGATCCTTCGCATGTCTCTCATTCACTTGTCCCTCTCACCTTTCTTCAATTTCTTTCTAGCTATTTCATTCGTCCTCATTCTCATTCCCTTGCTCAGCGCACAAGAGAATGACAAATATTTGTCAGGAACTTAACTAGCTAAACAATTAAAAAGCTAAACAAATTAATGAGCTACAACTGATGACGGCAATGGTGGTTGTGGAAGCAGATTGCAACGGCTACATAATTAGCGATGGTGAATGTGAAGGTGATGGGAGGAATTTGTGGAGATATTCCTGTTCTTTAAAGTTAATCAACCCTGATAAAGCAGACCTACAAACTTACTTACATTACATATATACATACACTCATATTCCTATGCATGTGCACTTTCATGCATGCATACATACATACATACATACATACATACAGCAATACATACACACATCAATACATGCATACATACATATATAATTATATACATATATATATATATATATATATACATACATACATACATACATATGTACAAGCATTTATACATATACATACATGCATATACACATACACATACATACATAGTTATATACATATACATATACATATACATGCATAACTACATATAAATGCACAATCACACACTCACATATAGAGACATAAACCGGGACCACATGCATATGTGTATGTGTGCGCGCATTTGTGTGTGTGAGTGTGTGTGTGCGTGTTTATACACACGCGCACACACACACACGCACACACACACATGCACACAACACACACACACACACACACACATATGCTCTTCTCCCTATGTTCCGCTGTTTTCTTCAAGAACAATAGACTTTCACAAATAAGTGAATGAACAAATACATAAAATATGAATGTCGATTGAAAAAGATGAAGAAGAAATGTGGAGGAAATAATTAATTAGGTCGATTTTTTTTTTTATGAGTTAGTGTCAATTAGAATATTGCCAATTATAATGTTGAGGGTATTAGAGTAGATGATGGCAAAAATAATGTTCCCCATTGGAAACACATTATGCATATATATATATATGTGCGCACGGGCGTACGTTCAAACACATACATAAACTGAAATCATCATAAAAATCTCACAATCTTGAGACAGAATGTGTCATACACGCACACACACACACACAGACACGCATACACACAGACACATGCACACACACACACACACACAAACACGCATATGGGCATATATACGCACATACATATTAACGTTTGTATACAGAAAGTAAGTGTACTCGTATGTATATCATATATGTATATAAAATTTATAAGTGCACACACACACACACACAAATACACACACACACAAATACACACACACACACATACTCACAAAGGGATGTTAAAACACTTATTTCAAAGTACTTTAAGGCGGTCAGCTGGCAGAATCGTTAGCACGCTGGACGAAATGCTTAGTAGTATTTCGCCCGTTGCTACGTTCTGAGTTCAAATTCCACCGAGGTCGACTTTGCTTTTCATCGTTTTGGGGTCGATAGATCAAGTACCAGTTACACACTGGGGTCGATGTAATCGACTTAATCCGTTTGTCTGTCCGTGTTTGTCCCCTCTGTGTTTAGCCCCTTGTGTTGTGGGCGGTAAAGAAATAGGTATTTCGCCCGTTGCTACGTTCTGAGTTCAAATTCCACCCGAGATCAACTTTGCGTTTCATCGTTTTGGGGTCGATTAATTAGTACCAGTGAAACGCTGGAGTCGAGGTAATCGACTAGCCCCCCTCGCCCCCCACCCCACCCCACACACTAAATTTCAGGCCTTGTGCCTATAGTAGAAAGGATTATTTTAAAGCATTTTAAAGAATAACTGAAGGAATTAATGTTGGTCTGAATCTATACTGATAGTGGAGGCAAATTTGTCGTTAAATCCCAGTCAAGTTGATCTTCACGATACACACTCTAGCACGCACATGTATGCCTTTATATATCTATGAGGATACATGTGTATTACATATTGTAATGGTTGGGATTTGACAATATATTTGATACAATTGTCAGCATAGAGTAACAATGCTTCAGTTTTTACTTTTAAATGTTCTTCAGAATTATAATATTATTTCGAGGCAGCTTTTTATAACCACTTATTAAGTAATATATTATAGAATAGTTTTTAAAATAATTATTAAAAAATCACTAAATTATCAAATCGAGGAGGATGGTAGTCGTGTAAAGTTAATACTTCATCAACTTATTTGCGTCCTAGCCACCGATGTATCCTTTTGGTTTAGTTTCTTTTATTTTTCTTTCTTTGTTTCTCTTTTTTCTTTTCTTTTTTGTTCAAAGTTTTTGTCTGACAA
Organism: Octopus sinensis; assembly: GCF_006345805.1. Taxonomy (NCBI): domain Eukaryota; kingdom Metazoa; phylum Mollusca; class Cephalopoda; order Octopoda; family Octopodidae; genus Octopus; species Octopus sinensis. The sequence continues at coordinate 34,443,734 of NC_043003.1, forward strand.
ATCTGTTGCCTCAAAATTAACTGATCATTTCAGCTATCCATAACGTTATAAATATCCCAGCCCTTTAAATATATAACTCTGTCTGTCTGTCTGTCTGTCTGTCTGTCTGTCTGTCTGTCTGTCTCTGTCTGTCTCTCTGTCTGTCTCTCT
>NC_043003.1:34446383-34461124 GCF_006345805.1 Octopus sinensis
AATGGACAAATAGATGAAGAGAAAATAAGAAAAACAATTTCAATGTAGCGAAGGAGGGGAGCTTTCGTGCGGAGAGTCGATTTCATTCTGGTCGATACTTCATATTCGAAAATATTCTTGCCAAACCAATGATTTTCTCCTACTTCTGCTTCTTAATAAGACTAAATTTCAGTAGAGCCCAACAGAGGCCAGATCTTGCAAGGAAGAGCAATGTGGAGAGGATAAAGGAAGGTCAAAATGGGAAAGTGGCAAAAACAGATATCACTCTTTCTTGACCTGTAGAAGTTGAAAATAAAGTTGCTAGATCTTTGAAACTACTTTAGAAGAGTATTGTTATTGTTTGTTTTGATAGATTTTTGTTGTTAGATTTTGCTGTTCTTGCTGCTGCTGTCGTATTGATGAAGGTTTTAACGACGACGATGACGATGACGACAGTGGTGGCGGTGGTGGTGGCGGCGGTGGTAGCGGTGGTGGTAGTGGCGGTGGCGGTGGTGGTGGTGCTGGCTGCGGCGGTAGTGGTGGTAGTGGTGGTGATGATGATGGTGGTGGTGGTGGTTGTGAAGATGATGATGATGATGATGATGATGATGATGATGATGATGATGATGATGATGATGATGGTGATGATGATGTGGAAGAAGAAAGGGAGAGGAATTAGGTTGAAGGAGATGAGTACCGAGATGATGGCGAGGAGCAGGATGTAGTGGCGGGAGAAGCTTTATTATTGTCTGAATTGTGAATATATTCCTGTGATGTGCATGTGGATTATCATGTAATAACATTTTATTTTTGCTGTTGTTGTTTATACTGTTTCGTTGTCGTCGTCGTCGTCGTCGTCATCGTTGCACGTTTGTAAAAGCTATTGACTTGGAAAACTTTGGAAATGTTTCAATTCACATCTTCGTCATCGCCGCCGCCGCCGCCGCCGACGTCGTCACCGTCGTCATCGTCATCGTCATTCCTGTTGTTCTCCTTCATCTTCTTCTCCATCTCGCTTGCCAATGTTTCTTTATTGGCTGGGGATTATTCGTTGGTAGTTCCACATAAGGAACAAGGAAGAAGAGAGATTATAATGTGCAGGTGGTGCTGGATCAAGTTCTAGCGTTTGGATCCATACCTCAAGCTGTCATAGGTCATGTGAGTAAGGCATGAGATAACCGAAAGGATTCTTCCACGTGACTGGAAATGACACAGCGTTGTGGGAAGTTAGCTGGAAAAATCTATAATACTCTTAATGCATTAATGTTTATTGTTCATGTAAGACTATTCGCTTTCTCACCGACTTCTTGGCCGATCTTGCAAACACCTACTCAAAATATTAGCAGCAATATGCAGTGAGGTCTTTCGGAAGACAAGTAAGGTTAAGACCTCTACAAAACATCTTATTGATATATTTCAACAACATTTTAGCTTATTTTAGCCTAAACACTTCTGCAATTAATCTCTTGAATGAATAATTATGTGTATAGCTGTTTAGTATTTATCTGTATTTTGGTAATATTTTTACAACTTTTGTAATTATCTATGCAATAAATATACTCTTATATGCAGAGGATTATAGTTGGTCATGAATTTTTTCCCCTATCTTTTGCACAAAATGAGGATTTTGTTGGAAATCGAAAGAACGTGCGTGGCATGGGAATATTTTCAGGTTGAATTTCTGGGCCAATCATGCAGAAAAAATGACATTAGTTACATTATACACAAGATACTTCACACGAAAGTATGTTGCTTGTGTTCTATGTTGTCGCTGAGTATTTTTAGCCCAAGATCAGCTCTGACAGGGCGGTCCTATAATGAAAGGCCGTGCAGCCATAGTTACACTGTCTTCTATTCTTGAAAGTTAACATTATCCAATGTCATCTTTTAGAGGTGACATGGATTTCTCTGCTGTTTTTAGCAGGTTGAACAACCACATACAATATTTTCATTACCTCTTACTGTATATTGTTTGCCAGAAACGGTAAATCATAATAATCCTTTCTATTATAGGCTAGATCGACCCCAGTGCTTAACTGGTACTTATTTCTTCGATTTCGAAATGATGAGAGGAGGGAAATCAAAGTCGGCCTCAGCAGAAGTTGAACTCGGAACATAAAGACGGAAGAAATGCCGCTGTGCATTTTGCCTGGTGTGCCAGGTCGCCGCCTTGGGAAATCATGATAATGATAACTATTAATAAAGAAAGAATCAGTGATAGATTTCTCATATGTACACACACACACACACAGCCAGACACACAGACAGACGCTCACACATACACGGCGCAACACAACACAACAATATACACTCACTAACACTCGAAAAATGAAGTAGTTAGAGATGGGGAGGCAGGACATGGGACCGAGATAACGTAATAAGTAAGTTGTTTAAATATTAGAAGATATTAAATATTAGAACATATATATATATATATATATATATATGTATATATATTAAGAAGAGAAGGCGAGAGGATGTGTAAACGGTAGACACACATACACGCGGAGAACTATAGTTTCGTATGTCCGTGTATATACTAAACTGTGAGTACACATATAAATTTAAGCTTAAGCTACTTTTGATTTAGTCTCTGTAGCTTTCTCATATTTATTCAAGAGAATACATGAGAGTACACAGCCAACTTTTTGATGTTGTAGAATTTCTAAGGGAAAGGACGTCTTTGTGCTCTGTCAAATCGTTCATTCATTCAGCAGCAGATGTAGTTGACGTTTGTATGGAAGATACATCAAATGCTAGTGGCGAACTTATTTTAATGGTCACTTGCTGATAAGCAAATGCACAATAAACTGATCTATTGGTTAAATTCGTGAAGTTCAGATACGTCCAGTCGAGAGATTTAACTGTTGTTCGATTGAGGTCGTATTCCTGACAAATCTTCTTAGGCCCATTTACTAATTTCTAGTGACGATTTGTCAAAGAAAATTCAAACGAGCCTCTGTCAGTTCCTGAAGTATGGTTTTGGTTATATTCAATCTCTCTTTTCTCTTTTTTTTTTTTTTGGAAGCAATAAAACTATCAATGAAGAATACCAAAATTAAAAAAAAACAGGAAAGAGAGAGTAAAAGAAAGAAAAAGTAGGAAGAGTATTAGGTTTAAGGTGACAGGGAAATTTGATATGATATAAAACCTAACAGCTTCACTTCAAACTCTGATAGTAAGTTTTCTTTTATTTGTATCAATATATAGTGTATCAAAAGTGAATAACACAAAAATACTTCAAAAGTGATCGATACTCAAGGAGATTAAATTTAGTCTTTAATATTGCACCATAAATGTGATCAGAAGCGATATTGCTTTAATTCTACATTTGAATGGTTACTCACATTCATGTATTTCACAAGTGCCCCAAATTTATGTACTTCAAAAAGAATCGCAAAATCACACACCACAGGAAATGTATACCGTTGGTGAGTAAACAACAACAACAACAACAACAGAAACAAGAAGAAAAAAAATCACAAGAACAGCAACATGAACTGACATTAGAAAGAATGGCTTTCATAAGGTCTCATCTCTTTCCTTTTATTCAATCAAATAGTGTTTCTTTACTCTCAAGCTATATAAAATCCCGGTGCAGGGATATAAAAAGTTTATAAAAAAAAAATTCAAAGCTTTATCAAGAGACAGGAGCGGATACGCTCTCTACCTCAGGGTAAAAAATTCAAAGAAGCTGTACTTCACAGGCCGGCTTCGGCTGACTGCATTGCCTTTCTATTTTATATGAGATAGCCGGAAGCACAACTAAAGCCGTCCCATTGGTAATGTGATCCCACTAGAGATTCAATTCTGATTTCTCAGATGATACACTCAACTCTAAATGAACTTTCACCCAATTAGCACCAATCTAAAGATTTTTTTATCTTTGCATCTTAAATCATTTCAACACAAGCGTAAACATATACATAATATGCAGACATATATGTATGTATATAAGAAAAAGAGAGAGCGATAGACAAAGATTTGGATACTTAAGTAACACTTTCATATAATCAGTTATCAGTTCGATCCCGTTTCATGTATTATTTTTGTACTCGTTTCTATGAAACCTGCACACGAACTGTACATAAACAACTGCCTAATGTATAACAGTTCTCTACACTTGGAGTTACCTTGCACGAGGGCTTCAGCAACAACGTGTGACTAGGATATGCGTGTGACTAGGATATGCGTGTGACTAGGATATGCGTGACGTTGCTTATATAACATGAAGTAATCTAATATTAAACACCAATGGAAAATTTACCCTGGGTATATATTTACCACGCTGACACTAATGAAAGCTACATACCGCCCATATTTCATTTCTAACATTAACAGGTGTGGCCGTGTGGTAAGGAACTTGCTTCCCAAACCACATAGGCCCGAGTTCAGTCTCACTGCATGGGTACTTTGGGCAGTGTCTTCTACTATATTCTCGGGTCAACCAATGCCTTGTGAGAGTATTTGGTAGACGGAAACTGAAAGAAGCCTGTCGTGTATATATATATATATATATATATATATATATATATATATATATATATATATATATATTATATATATATATATATATATATATATATATATATATATATATATACATATACACAATTGCACAATATATATATATATAATATATATATATATATATATAATATATATATATATTATATATATATATATATATATATATATAGATATGTCGTGTGTGTGAGTCTGCGTGTACGCGTGTGTGCGTGTGTGTGCCTGCGTGTGTGTGTGAGACCACCGTTTGGAAACCAGTGCTGGTATGTTTAATTTTAGCGGTTCGGCAAAAGAGACCGATCAAATAAATACCAGGCTTTAAAAAAACACTAGCACTAAGGTCGATACTTTCCACAAAAAGTTCCTCAAGGCGGTGCCCTAGCATAGCCACGGTCTAATGGCTGAAACAAGTAAACGATAAAATATATTTTTGGTATTATTATTATTGTTGATGCATAACCAATAGTCAACTCTGAAATATAAAGCATGTACGTGATCAACAAACACTTCAGTTGTGAACATACCATCGTTTATTTTTCCCACGTAGTGTATCTAAGACTACATTGTCCACTGTGTTCTTCCTTCTTTTAGATAGTACAGCGAGTTTGAGAGTGATTATTGCAATTTCTGGCAAATCGAGTGATCACATAGAATCCCCTCGTTGGGTTTCGATTCTTTTCTAGCAAAGACGAATGGGGCTATTTGATGTAAACTATTCCTACTCTATATTCTAAGTTATTTGATATAAGCTATGATTGGTGCCAAGAGAGATGAAAAGGTTAGTCAATCTTGTCTTTGAATGTTTGACAGGAAATCACTAAAGTAAATACTGCAAAGTCAGTTCAAGTGCACCAACTAATTCTGCTGCACCAGTGCAACTCACATTCTTTCCGGCCTCCACCTCTCTCTTTCTCTGCTTTCTCTCTCTCTCTCTCTCTCTCTCGCTCTCATACAATTACAAATGCAGGAAGAGAATGAAGTTAAGCAACTCCCGTCCTTTCATTGGAAAATAGGATAGAGATACCTCAGTGCCGTATATGAATGTTCTGGGTGAAAAAAGCATGAAATATGAAACAAAATAGGGTGCGGTCACAAGAAGGATTGAGTACCAAAAGGTATGGTTATTAATAAGGTTTTAGGAAATTAATGCAATTTTGTTTTTCTTTCATATATGTTCTACAGATAAATGGAAAGTAGCAAGAGGAAGAGTTAAAGGTGATGAACATATTCAGAGCCGACATGAAAGCTGGTGGATATTTTAGGAAAAGAGTAGAGTTTGGGGACAGAAGATAAAGAGAAAAGAATAAAGTTCGTAAAATGATATTCAATAAACAGAGGCTTCAAGAAAATAATGAAAAAGAAACGCAATTAAGAGTGTCTACACAAACACACATCTATAACACGCAGGTGTGTGTGTATACATATATACATATATACATACATAGATACATAGATACATATATACATACATACATACAATGCTTAAACACACATACACACACATATAGGCAAATCGAAAATAAAAACAAAAACAGGAAAACAACAAATGTTCAGAAGACGAACACAGTGAATATATTTGATTAAACATAACGGCCCCCACTGTAGTGTTTTCTTTATATCTTTATATATGTATGTATATATATATGTGGTGTGTGTGTGTGTGTGTGTGTGTGTGTGCGTGCGTGTGCATGAGTGTATATGTATGTATGTATGTATGTATGTATGTATGTATGTATGTATGTATGTATGCATATATGTATGTACAATACATACATACAATGAAAGTTGATGTCAGATCATTAACCTCACTCGGTTGATGTTATCCTTCAGTCTAAAAGTGTCAATGACTATTTTCTGGTAGAGTGGGCCGCATCGCCTTTATCAGTGCTTCTTATTCTTGCATGGGAAAGGCTGAATTTATTTACAGCCCCGACATTTGTTCAAGAAAGAATTCCTCAAAATCAGATTATGTGACCACACAAAAACATAAACAATTACTTCAATGGATAGGATTTTGCCTACAAAATTCAGCCACAATTCTTTTGTAAAAGATACTTTGCCAGGGAACCTTATAGCGGGATTAAACCCGAGGTCATGGTACTGTGACGTGTATTTGTAAACGATAAAGTGATACCTGTATTTATTTCTTTACTACCCACAAGGGGCTAAACACAGAGGGGACAAACAAGGACAGACAAACGGATTAAGTCGATTACATGGACCCCAGTGTGTAACTGGTACTTAATTTATCGACCCCGAAAGGATGAAAGGCAAAGTAGACTTCGGCGGAATTTGAACTCAGAACGCTGCGGCGGACGAAATACCGCAAAGCATTTCGCCCGGCGTGTTAACGTTTCTGCCAGCTCACCGCCTTATAAACGATAAAGTGATACCTGTATTATGCACACCGTTCACATTAGTCGGACTAGTGTGTCATCATTTTCATTATTAGTTTTATTTACTACGTCTTGGCTATGTAGGCTCCAGGCTTTTTCAGATGTCTTGTGAATCATCTTAGTGTCTTATCCGGTACTGAAATCGGAACATCTAGGTGACTGCACTGAAGAAAGCTGGAGCGTACACAACCGAAACGTAGCGAAACCAACAACTAAGATGAAGGCACCAGTCCAGTCAAAGTAAACAGTATACATAATATAAATTTCTCATCTCAAAAGTATAGAATTGTACTGTACCTGTTTGTATTATCCTTGTTCCACTACCTAATAAATGTAAACGTAATAATGTATGTATGAATATGAATATGCTAGATTTTTATAACAAACGTAGATTTATGATTTTTATGGTACATGTTATATATTTGAATAAGGTGTTTCTGTTTGCACTGTGTTTATATGACTGTGTTCATTTGCGTGCATTTTAATATTTATATTTTCGTAACTTTCTTCCTCTGAATTCATTTATGATATAGATTTATGTCATTGCAAAAACATTTTGCGTATTCATAGCGGGTTGGAATCGTTTATGACAGCGATTGAAAAGTATCTTGCGGAGGTGTGTTCGTGTGAAATCCATAAAGTATTAGTACTGTATTTTATCGGTGTTCTGTCGATACAGCTGTTTGCCCTTCAGACATTTCTTCTTCCTTCACGTTTCTTGCGATTAGCTGACGCAACATTTTCTTCTTGTTAGAACGTTTTCGCTTCTTTCTTTCATCCAGAAACCTGTCCGTATACATAGTTTTAATTTCAACAGTTTATAGTGGATAGAAATCATTTGTGAAGCAGTAATTTGTTTAACCCTCACTTTTGCATTGGAAAGGTTTTTAATAGACGCATCTAACTTCTCTCTCATATATGTATATGTAATACATAAACATATGTATACACACACATACACGCGCACACATATGTCTATGTCAGTCCGCCTGCCTGTCTGTCTGCCCGTCTGTCTGTCTATCTCCCTCCCTCCCTCCCTCTCTCTCTCTAGATATATATATGCACACACATACACACGCGCGCGTGTGTGTGTGTACAATTTTGTAGGGAGTTACTTCTATGTCATATGTTACGGGTGATTTGTAGATTTGTAAGGTAAAAATCTAGGCACGCACGATTTGAAATCAGAATAAGACCAAGTATTGTGAATTATTCAGCCTATCACTGTCCCGTTCCTTTAATCTATACAAATCCAGATGAATACTTTATCTACCGGGTTTAAACGAGCTTTGTTATGTTACTTATAACAAGTGACACGAAACCGTTTAACTGTCAGAACTTATTTCATAGTTTGGATAAACTTTATAATTCATAACTGACTATGTTATACTTTGTATTCGTTTGGGTATTCGCACCAGTTTTTAACTCTCCTTGTAGGAGTATTTGCAAATCTCTGTTCGTATTGTCCAGAGAAATTTTGATATTGTTTACCATTGACATGAAAATTTTCACACGGATTCTATACTAGCCTTTGTACCGTTATATCACGCATACACAATAATAACCGGGCTTTTACGTGGTTACCAGTTTACTTGTTGCAAAAGCTGTCTGTGTTCATATCAACACTCATCATACAGTCTTTAAAAACAAAAGACAGGTTGAATAACGTAAACCTAAATGCAGTGAATGTTAAGAGCATATGTCAGAAACCATATCCAATTTCAGCCATTCGCCTAGCTGTTCCGGATGGATTAGAAGTGAAGCTCTTGCGTTGCAAAAAATAGTCTGCAAGAGCTGATTGTGTTCTGACTAGTCAGCTGACTTGAACCATATCGCACTTCAAGTCGTGATAGAAGTAGTCGTAAGACGACCGGATTAACGCAAATATAGATAGAGTTTGGATTTGGAAAAGAGAAAGTGTATTTAGAGGATTTGAGTGTCGGACAGCGATACTTGCAAGCCAGGAAAATAACTGATGCAGAAACTTGAGAGGTGCAAATGATTCTTAGATTTTGTCACTACGCAAGAATATAAACAGTCACTCCTTTGGACGGGCTTCTTTAGTTTCCGTCTACCAAATTCAGCCACAATACTTTTGTAAATGATACTTTGCCAGGGATCCGTACAGCGGGATTGAACCTGAAGTCATATCAGTTAGATAATAAATTTGAAGACTACTGAAGTGAAGGTTAGGTCCTAGATAAAAGACGAGACATAATTGAAGAGTTGTTAGTGGGTGACCCGGTCCGAGGAATCCGGAGAGCAGTAGAGGAAGCAGATGTAATAGGAAGATTTTGAATTGGACAAACTGAATGATTTTGTTACCAATATCCAGGAGAGAGAAAGAAAGGGCAAGGAGAGTAGAATCATTATATACACAAAATAACAACTATTGCAGTGAAATTTGAAGAGAGTAGCCCGAGCTGACGAAATGGCTGTAGATAGCAGCGAAAGATTCCTATGTTGGCTCGGAATACGATATGAAGAACGTGGTATGTAGTACGTGTGTCGATGGAAGCTAGGGTAAAAGAAAATCGCCCCGTGAGTTTAATTTTAGTTTTTGGTGACTAAGGAACTGTGGAGGATTCCGTAGCGTCGTAATTTCAGATATCCTGATCTCGGGAGCTTGGTCCAATACTTGTTGTAGAGCGATCATTGTTAAGTGGTGTTGTTATACCGAGTGGTGTAATGTGCTGACCACCAACAAAAGGTGGGAATGCACTACTCCACGACAAGATTATATATAACTGTGACTCAAAATTATACAATATGTATGCACCTATACACACATACACACACACATGCACACAGCTGACGAATTTGTGCCATGTTCGGTGAGATGTGTATATGTGCGTGCGTCCGTGTGAGTATTTTAAGTCCATGTAGATAGATAGATAGATAAATAGATAGATATGTATATAATTATAGATACACACTTCTGTTTGCACATAAGTCTTAGTCGTTGATTGGACTGCAACCATTTCGATGTACCTCTATCATATTCATTATTGGAGACGTATGTTTGTATGTTGTCTCTGAGCTGATAATCACATGGGTCTTTAAAGTACTAAGAAACAAAAGAGGGGAAGGAAACAAAGTGCATAGGGTTCCACTTTTGTAATTGCTAGTTTAAGCTGCCTCTTCTTCGGTGTTTTTTCTCCAATCTTGTCTGCTTTGCTAGTTGGTTATGCTGAGTGACCGGGTACACTATAGTTCACAATTTTTCTTTTTAGTTATTGTATTCAACATAGTACACACAAACTTCCTTCAATTCATATATATATATGTGTGGTGTGTGTGTGTGTGTGTGTGTCTAAAATGGTGTCACGTCATTGATGATGATGATGATGATGATGATACTGTTGCTCTAGTGCTTAATGGTCGCGGTATGGGTGGTGCGAAAATTCTCAGACAGACACTGAAATTATTTTCCTTTCTCTTAACAATATCGCCGCCCTATTTAGATTTGGTTTTTTTGATGTTTGTGTTATTGTCACTCTCACACTGCTTTTTTCTTCTTTTTTCTTTCGTTTTCTTTCTTTCTTCCTTCCTTCTTCTGTTTCTATATTTCTCTTGTTCGTTTTTTTAGTTATTTTTTTATTAATTTTTGTTTTTGTTTATATTCTTGTTTTACTTTTTATTGTTTAATTTTTCTGTCTTTTTTATTGTCATGATTTATAATAGATTTTATAAATAAAAAAAAAATTCTTTATTCATTTATATATTTTTTTCCTCAGATATATTTATTGTTTCCTTTGCTCTCTTTTATATGTACTGTATTTCTGGCTCATACATGTGTGTGTACTTAAGTGTGTATGCATGCTTTATATGTTACATACATACATATACACACATATATATATATATATACACACAAACTCATATATATATATATGTACATACACACACACACACATATATATATATATACATGTATATATAGATATATATATATATATTATATATATATATATATTATATATATATATATATATATATATATATATATATACAGATATACATATATATGCATACTTGTATATATATATAATGTTTAATTTTTAATGTTTATTTGCCTTTGTTTTGTTGGTTTTTATCATTATTATTTGTTTTTTTATTATTCTTGTGCGCCGGGGAACGGCTAACAAATTATAACAAAGACAAGTCAAATTTATATTTCCTTACACACGCACATAGATACACACACACACACACACACGGACGCACACACGCGCGCGCATTTATATTTTCTCTTCTACCTCTTCGTCCTGTGCTTTCTCAATAAACACAGACACTGTCACCTTTCATTTTTCTCTCTCCCATCTCCCCTCCCTCTCACTCTCCTTTTCCACCCCCATCTCTTTCTTTAACTCATACTGTACATTTTGTTTGCTGCTAAGGATTAGCAGTAGCAGCAGTACAGTAGTAGTAGTAGTAGCAGCAGCAGCACAGTAATAGTAGCAGCAGCAGTAGCAGTATAGTAGTAGTAGTAGTAGTGTAGTAGTAGTATAGTAGTAGCAGCAGCACAGCAGCTGCAGCAGCATTAGTAGTAACAATTATAATAGCGTTATTGTTTTGGTCGTGGTTGTTTAATCCCAGGTTAGCTTGGATAGAGAAAATCTGCGACTAAAAACGTTCCTGCTAACAGCCATTTTAGTTTCTAATACAGTATTTGCTTCTTCGTTTCAAATTGCAATTATAAGTCACTATAGGACCACCAACGTCTTAGAAACAACTTAAGTTTGTTAGTTATCGATATAGTTAGTTAGTTTGTTAGTTAGTATATATGTATGTTAGTTATATATGTATGTCTGGTCACTTTCGAGTGCCACTGGTAACATGTAACCCAGTACAACCTGTTGCATGGTCGAGTTATCGGCGACTAAACCGGCAACCCCACGAAACTTGCTTGGTGAGGGGGGGGGGGTGTTTATTGGACACCCTGCGGGATGAAAAACAAAACCCCGCAAAGGGTGGAGGAATTCTTGAGATTCAACGGCCATCCAATAAACGTGTAATTTTTTTTTCTTAAGGCTTAAGGCTGTATCATGCGCGGGGACATAGAAATATATATGTATGTATTCTGCCTGTATGTCTGTGCACACCTATCAATGCAACGTATGCCAGAAGGTTTGGAAATCTAACGGAGGCCATTTTAAGATCCACAAAGATCAGAACTTAACTGCAGCTCTTGGTGGTCCAAATTGGATAGGCAATCTATGTGGGTGTTTTTTCATTGTCAGTTTTAGAAAGCCACATCAGATGAATGATGGTTTTAAGGTGTAGGTACAAGAGGTAGCCAAACTCAGCATAAGGGGTAGACAACCACCATGTATGAAGATTGGTAGGTAGGTAGTGGTGGTATAATCAAGGGTACTTTTTTGCTTTATGTGTATCCGTCTGTGTAAGTGATGGTAAGAACTGGAAAAATTGATAATGAAAAAAAAAACTTTGTCAAGGATTTGGTGGGATGATGTGTGAGGTGGTGTGTGTGAAACAATATTTTTCTTATTGTAAATGCGTTTGTTATTATTGAACCTTGCGAGGGGCATCATGCTGATAATAATAAAAACACGCACTTGTTCCGTTTTTCTGTTACTGTTAGTTAATGGGTTAGTTACTCCGTTAACCAATTAAGCGATCAGCGGTTTTTTTTACTAGTTTTTCAAACTCATTTGTTAAACAATTAGTCAAACAAATCGTTCAAATGTTCAGTATAGTTAGTGTTGTCATTTCATTTCTCTCCTTATTTTGTCTATTATTGTTGTTGATTTATTGGTAGGACTGAACACGAAACTTCAGTGGAAATATATATTGTGAATGGGAATGATAATCATTAGTTTCAAATATATTTGACAGCCACAAATTTTTGTTGGATGGGTTACTCGTACTTTAATTACAGTACTTTAATGGGTCTTTATTTCACCGACTCCAGTAAGAAAAGGATGAAACATTAAGTAAGTAAACCTTGAAGGTATGTGAACACAGAATTTAAAGAGCTAGAAAATATTTTGTCCAACGTTCTGATTGCCATCACAACTTGGTGGTATCGAAAATTCAGTAGTTTCTTCTTTCCTTTACCCCGTGACATCCTTTTCAGCAGGCATTTCCTCAAATACATTCTATTATTGATCACCCGGTTCATTTTCGGATACAGCTATTATGTTGTGCTATATCATTCAACCAGCTTTTTTTTAACACGCTACAATGTTATTTTACGAGAAGAATTTTGCTGCTATTTCTAGTTGATCGAGCGACAGGCTTGTGAAACAGCAAAAGGTTTTTAGCACAGGTAAGATCTCTGTCATACTAATAGGTAGATGCTTATGATCTTAGGTGGCATATCACAGATAAACTCATTATGTTCAATTTTAGGGTCGATAAAATAAGCACCTGATCGGCTGGAACAAGGAGGAAAAGAAGGAGTGTAGAGGGAACAGACACAAAGTGCTTTACAATTATTTATTTTTATTATTATTTATTTTTTTGTCATAAAGATTTTGGTTTTCTTAAACAAACTTATCTCCCTACTCAACTTGTCATCAACAAGATCTCGGTTAGATGTCACCGAAGTTATGTTTTGATAGCCTGCAGGTCGAGTAATTCCCCCCCCGTATGTTTCTATATAGGTGTCACTGGATCAGTGGGAAAGGGCTGTGGTGGTGGTGGTGGTGGTGGGGGTTAAGTGGAAATAACAGGTGGGGAAAGAGTCAGATAATAATAATAATAATAGTAATAATAATAATAATAATAATAATAATAATAATAATATAATAATATGATAATGATAATAATAATATGATAATAATGATAATAATAATATAATAAAAATAAAAATAAAAATAAAAATAAAAATAATAAAAATAACAATAATAACAATAATAATAATATAATAACAATAAAAGATTAAATAAATACATGAGTAAATGAATGTACACAAATCCGCTTCATAAAGCGGAAGAGACGGAAATAAAAAGGCGAGCAATGAAAATACTACTTTACACACAACATATAGACACACACAATCAAAAACAGGCACACAACATACCACGGGCGCGCACGCGCACATAGACACACACAGACACACATAACGCACAAACACACACACACACACACACACACACACACACACACACACACACACACACACACATTGCACCTTGTTAACGAAGGACATTCACAGTATTCAAAGCATATTATAGAGCATACTGTTTATTAAAAAATGAATTCTATTTTTTATTTTCGCCACCCGTGATATACGATAATTCGATATTCAGACGAGAATTGTCTTCTTTTTGGTATTCAAGATCGTCTTGTGTAATCTTGAGGCATTTTATTTTCTTGTCTATCGGTATAGTTTCCAACCAACTGGTTCCAAACTTTCTGGATATAACATTTAACTTAACTACAGAAACATATTTCCCGTACAGAAAATCGAAGTGCTGCTGCACAAACGTGCATACATGGAGGCACATACACATAAATATGTCCGCTTATATAATATATTATATATATATATATATATATATATATATATATATATATATATATATATATAATATGTATATGTATATAATATATATATATATATTATATTATGTATATGTAGAATATATATATATATATATATATATATTAATATATATATATATGTATGATGTATTATAACATATGTATATTACATATATATACATATTAATGTTATATTAAATAATATATATATACAAGGTTTACGACTGTCCAGCTTCACTAAGTTAAGAACATGAAGCAGGAATCACTACAATTACGACCGACAAAACAATGTTCGACGAATAAACACCACTCTCTACAATGAAACCA
>NC_043003.1:34466224-34514550 GCF_006345805.1 Octopus sinensis
ACGCGCACTTTGAGAATAAGCTACTTATTGTAGTTTTGTGTCTCAGTGATATTAAGTAAACAGATGGAACTTATTTCAGAGGTCAGGTTTCCTTTGTACTCACTTTATTATTCATTGTAACAAATCTAAGCATAAGCATCTTAGAAAAAAAAAAAAAAAAACAACAAAAAGCAAAACAAAGACACATTTGCATACCTAATAATATCTAATACAGATTCGACACAATCGAAGTTTAATCGAAATCATGAGGAAAGCGAAATAACAGCGATTGTGATGATGGTGATGATGGTGATGATAATGATCATGGTGGCATTGCTGTGTATATTTTCATACTTGTTGTCATTAGACAGCGGTTACGCTAGGACAAAACGTAGAAGGTTTCGGTCAATCAAGTCTACCCAAGTACATATTTTAAACTCGTATTCATTTTATCGGTATATTCTTCACGAGCTGTTTGGTTATGTTATAGGACTGTTATAGGACTATAAGGTGGCGAGATGGCAGAAACATTAGCACACCGGGCGAAATGCTTAGCAGTATTTCGTCTGCCGTTACGTTCTGAGTCCAAATTCCGCCGAGGTCGACTTTGCCTTTCATCCTTTCGGGGTCGATAAATTAAGTACCAGTTACGCACTGGGGTCGATATAATCGACTTAATCCGTTTGTCTGTCCTTGTTTGTCCCCTCTGTGTTTAGCCTCTTGTGGGTAGTAAAGAAATAGTTATGTTATAGGACTGCACACAAGCGAGTGAAAGAACCTGTTTAATCGAGAATGTAAAAAAGGAGAAAGCAAAGTCTTCAGTGTGAGTATGTGGTTTGTGGGGTCAACCGCGTCCTCACTTTATTTTTTCTTAATCACTCATTCTCATTTAAATGTATATATTTTAATTGGTTATTTATTCATACGTTTCGTCTCATTCGATACCCTGACCCCAATGTTTGCTTTGTCTGTCCCCGTATTGTCCCCTCTTTTTCTCAACCTTATGTGAATAAAGAAATACTCTCTCTCTCTCTCTCTCAGCCACTCACTCACTCACTCACACGCTTACTCACATAATATATGCATACATACATACATACATACATACATACATACATACATACATACATACATACATACATACATATATATATACATACATATGCACGCGTCCATACATACGTATGCAGGTACGAACAGACATACAAACATACATACAGATAACAGATATCTATGTTGGGATTCTACGCAGTTCTTCTAAATTTACTCACAAGTTTGTGAATGAATCTGACCGAGGGTTATTAGGAGACACTTACGCAAGATGCTATTGTGGTTCTGAATTCGAAGCCACGTGCTTGAGAAACCAACTTCTTAACCATGCGCTGGTACCATTGCGCGTGCATGTGTGTTTTTGCGGGCTTGTGTGTGGGTGTTTGCGTGCATGTCTATCTTCGTTTGTGTGAATATGTTTGAGTGTGTGTGTGTGTGTGTGTGTTATTCAAGGACATGGTTTAATAACATGTTAAGTAACTAAATTTAAAGTAAGACCAAAATGTCTATAAAGATATTCGGAATTGTGAAATGACTAGATTTTGAACGGGATTTGATGATTTAGATTTTTGATTCTTTAATGAACAACGACGTGTTTCAATTTGCTTCGGAGCCCTTTTACATGTCATAGACGCGTCGTATTTAGATTAACTACAAATAAATACTAAAGAGATATCAGATAGCATGTTTATTCACCTGACTCCAACAGGTACACCCAGAAGATAGAGTTGTTTAAATGAGTAAGCATCTGCTGACTCTACGAAGAAGCCACAGTGTTTGCACAGTCCTCATTTTAGGACACCAGATTCTCGGACCTAGTCGATTCCATCGAGAATAATGTTCGTATTGTTTACCTCCGAATGATGGAAGGTGAGATTTGAACTCAGAATGAGAAGCGGAGCTACCAAACACTTCCCTTTAGCTCTATCATTTCACTTCAGTCACTTACCCGCTATACACACGCGCGCGCGCGCCCATACACACACACACAAGAACACGCACGCGCGCATACAGACGGCCGCATCACAAATGGACATACAGCGATAGCTAGTCATCCACACATATGTACATACATTCATAAAATATTTAGAAATTCTATCCGTGGATTTTATTATTATTATTATTATTATTATTATTATTATTTTATTATTATTATTATTATTATTATTATTATTATTATTATTATACATGTGCGTGCGTAGATAGATAGATAGATAGATAGATAGATAGATAGATAGATAGATAGATAGATAGATAGATAGAAAGACAGACATAGACATTTATATACATTTATGTGTGTAAGTGTGCATGTAATATGTAAGTATGTACGTGTAGACGCAGGCATACACAGACAATTACATCAGCGGAAAGAGACAGAGACAGAGATAAAGAGAGGTGGAAAAACATTAGACTTACACAATATATAAGAAGGGTGCTATAACAATAGAATGAGGGTGGAGGCAAAATAAGAATAGAGACAGAAATCCTGAGATTGTGAGAGAAAAATATTCGTTGACAACGGGTATTAGAACGGTACTGGGATAGCGGGGAGAGTCAACCAAAAAAAAAAAAAAAAAAAACCGAGGTGAGAAAGAGAGAAAGTTGGTTGGTGTTTAGAGTCTGGACAAGAAAGAGATAGTTATTCAGCCAAATATAAAGACTGACAGAAGAGAGAGAGAGAGAGAGAGAGAGAGGAAAAGAGAAATGAGAATTAGATAAACAAATCTTACACTCTCACAAAGAAACAAATACGTAAATGAATAGAAAACAAAACAAAAAAAAAAGAGACTATTTCTGTGACAGTTTTTGACAAACAAGTCTTCGAGAGACCGGCTGAATATTAGTAACAATGGCTTTTGTGATTTTGGTGAAAATTCACCTTTGAAAATGGTCTTGAACAGGAAAGTGGACTGTGCCGTGAGAAAATAGCCTGGCGTGCCCTATAAGTAAGACTCGAATATCAAAGTATTAGAATTTGTTTGTTTCTTGTTTGTTTGCATGTTTGTTTGTTTGTTTGTGTGTGTGTGTGTGTGTGTGTGTGTGTGTGTGTGTGTGTGTGTCTGTGTCTTTGTTAGCGTGTTATTGTATCTACATATATATATATATATATATATAATATATATATATATATATAATATATATATATGTATATATGTACATAAAACATAAATATAACTAACTATATAGAAAGATAGAAAGATAGATAGACAGATATTCACATAAATATAGACACATGTGCCTGTATCTATATATGGCTATTGTGTGTGTGCGTGTGTATGTGTGTGTGTGTGTGTGTCTTTATGTGTGCATTTATACATGAATTTATGTTTATGTGAAATGATTTCACAATTTGACAAGGAGAAATTTACATGTCTGAATCTACAACCAGTCGCCATCGTCATCACTACGACATTTCCCCTTCAGGATTAGCACATTTCTTACTCTCGTTCAACACCTCTTGAGACCAAAATATGTAGATTACAACTCATTATCAGAGAATGAGTTTGCAGTGGAACATAACAATCACATCTTTATTGAGGACTCAAGTGGCATATTTCATTCGAAGGAAGTTTTCATCCCTCTAAACTTATTATGGACGACTTCATTTTTATTCCTAATCGTTTGTTATTTTTTGTTTCCATGGCAGCGAGCAGACAAAATTGATACAATATGGCAATAATACCTGGTGGTTATTGTTCCGACGCTTTACGTTCTGAACTCAAATCCCACTGAGGTCAATTTTGCATTTCAATCCACCGGGGTGGATGAATTAATCTATCAGGTTATAGTGTACACCCGCAGTCCGCCCTTAAAGTTGCTGGCCTTTTCACTAAATTAGAGATTACACACACACACCACACAACACACACACACACAAACACATCATGTGTTGTGGAATAACGCTATTCAACAGGGTGCATAACTCGGTGATCAGGAGTTTCTCTAGATCAAGCCCCCACTTCGCATCGAGATGTCACAGCTCCGGTGTTAGGACCGATTAGAATTTCGCAAGAAAAACGGATTATTCAGAACGGGCCAACCGGTTGGAGATCTAGGAATATACTCAGAATGAGATAGTTGGACATCCATAGTTTCAGTTAGTCACACTCACGAGTCCAGCCAGCAAGTGTAATGAGATGGAAATTGCGGGGTGATATGGATACCTGAGGGCGCTACCCTCACATTCTCTCACGAATAGTGGACAAAGACGATGGATAGAGATATATATGTGAATGTGCGTGTGTATGTGCGTGTGTGTGTGTGTGTGTTTGTGTGTGTGTGTGTATGTGTGTGTGTATGAAAATGTTTCACCGAATTTGATCCGGCTCTCTATGTTCAGTGTTTCAATCCTGCCTGCGAAAACTTTACCTTTCATCCTTCAAAAGTTGACAAAATACACTCACACTGAAATCCATAGTTTTGATTAACTTCACCCATAAAAAGTTATTAGCCTTGCGCCTAAATTAGAAACTGTTTTCTTTTTATCTGGTCGCTCAAATAAACTAAATGCGAAGTTGTAAACTTTCGTGTCATAATGTGCAGGTGTGCTACCTAACTCGCATGGTTAAGAAGTTGCTAATCACGTATTACTATGTTTCATTGTTTCTACTGTTGGGTTGTGAAAATACTTTGAAATTTTATAGACGGTAACTACAAAATTTCGTCAGACGAACACACACACACACACTTACAATCACATACATGTGTATAAATGTTTGTGTATATGCATATGTGCGTGTGTGTGTGTTTGTGTAACTTTACATATTAGCGTGTATGTATATATATATATATATATATATATATATATAGCAGTACTCCGCAAATGTTTTTCACTTGCGGCTCACTTATACTCTTTTCAAAATTCGGCGGCACACCTGAACTAAAAATATAGTTAAAAGTATAGGAAAAAAAATTATACTCAGGTTATAGTGCGGCACACATAGCATCGTCTCGTAACACACCAATGAGCAGCAGCATACCGATTGCGGAACACTGATATATATATATATATATATATCAACATGCATACATATATACATACATACATACACACACTCATACATACATATACAGTGAGAAATAAACACAATTTTGTTAAAATACAGCTAGTAATGGTATATAAATAATTCACATATATAGTATGGCATGTGTTACTTGGTTTTCGTTTTGCAAGAAAACAATAGATGTGTTGTGTCGCGCAGATGATGCACGAGGATGTACATCGGCAACGATAAGATCTCAAGCTGTGACGAAAGAACTTTTACAAACAGTTCATTCATTTATCATCTATTTGCTTGTTTACTAATTACCCAATTGATTTATAATAAAACTGAAGCGAAATACATCTAATGCATTGTATTTAGCAAATGGCACTTCTAAAGTACATGTGTGTGATGGGGTGCATGTACTGCTTTACTTTTAAGAGTTGTACTTAGTTTCAGTACAGACCGAAATTTGATTTAGGTGAAAGCTATTTCATCTGTTTGATGGTATGAGACCGGACAAAATCATTGCTCATTAAAGAGGTATTTTATGGAGTTATCGACAAGTTTGCAAGCAGAATAGTACTGCTCCTCAGATTCATACTTTTAATAAATATATTGAAGTACCTCCACGTGCTCAATCGGTATTCTAGAGATAGCAGCAATGTTTCTCTCAAATCATGCACCGTTGCTTCAAAAACGATACATTCTTATAAAAAGATTAGATGCTCAAGCTGGAATACTTTACATCGCATGTCAGCTTTGACATGGTGCGAAACAATAACAAAAACAACAGTATAGTAAGGCATTTTCGTATTCATTTATGAATGAAAGACAATAGGCTGTAAATTTAGAGACATATTTGTAAATGAATGAGACCGGGTTAAAATATTTTTTACGACAGAAACAATTGACAGCATTATTTTACTTCATTAGTTTTCCGGACATTAATTATTATATGAAACGGTTGAGGTATATCTCCAAAATAACATAATGCCTGTTGGTGATATTATAAAATGTGAGATCACAAATATTCGTTGGTATTAAAATACTCACAACGGTTGGAGTTTTTTTTTTTTAAAGGTAACTAGAGATATATATTAAGTAAAAAAAAAAACTATAACTGAAAAAGAATAAAAGCGTTACGAAGATTATATAAATATACAAACAAAAATCAATATCAAAAATAATTGGAATGGTTTGTGTTCCAGTAACTAGAAGGATATTTTATGAGATGTCGTAAAGTACGTCAAATGAAACACGATCACCTGTTTATCATTAAAGAAAATACCACCATCACAAACATCATCATCATTATCGTCGTCATTATCATCATCAACAGCAATAGTATCAACAAAGAAAATTCAACACGGTTGCACTTATCAATTTTGATTTACATCTTTGCAATAGTAAGCAAAGGAGACATCGTGGTGTGCATGCCTTTCTGGAAATAGTAGAAACCTAACTCAAAGCGAAATATATATTGCTGTTTATCGCCAGGTTTAACTGATTGATTAGACTAATGATCAAAGTCTTTCAATCCCGTATTTTCTCTCCAGGTATTGTATATCTAGGACTATATCATCCAACGTGTCATTCCATTTTGTAGGACTCTAGGAAATGATTTGCGAGGGATTTAACTGCATGCTATTTCTAACAGGTTGAGTGAACACGATAATGTACCTTTGTATTGGTTGGCGAAATATACGTTTAATTTCTTCATACTAGTTTATCATCAGAATGATCAAGCCAGAATAAACCATTCTAATTTTTTAGTCCATTATCAGCTGAAGATCAAAGACGTTCAAATCGCAATCAACAATTTTCTTTCCCTTTTCTTTCAAGAGTGAGAGGGGAATAGATAGAGATAGATAGAATATATTATATATAATATATATATATATATATATATATAATATATATATATATAGAAGATAGATAGATAGATAGATAGATATAGATAGAGATAGATAGATAGATAGATAGATAGAGATAGATAGAGATAGATAGATAGATAGATAGAGAGAGAGGGGGGTGTGCTCTTTCATATTAAGACAGAACGGTCTTATTTGTTTGCTGTTTTCTCTTAGGTCAAGAAACCACGTATACAGCCCATGAATAAACCATGTACTTCGTTAATAGAACCGTCTAGTATTAATCAATCGTCTTCACAATTTTTGGGACTTGTATTATCATTATTGTTGTTATTATTATTATTATTATTATTATATTATTATTATTATTATTATTATTATTATTATTATTATTATTATTATTATTAATTGTGGTTTCCTTTCATTATAACTTTATTTCAGCTACCTTAGGACCAGGCTCCTCCGACGGCCAAGAGTAGCAAGGGCACTTTTGTTTTGCTACGCATGCTAAAATTATCACCACATTTAGTTCATTTTAGATGGAGAGTGCATTCCGTAGTATATGGGCTGTACTCATCAAAGTTATCTTTTGTACTTCACGGATATTGGGGTTACCAGGGAATTGCATAATATACTTCTCAGCTCCCTTCTTTATCATTCTCAACGCACCAATTACTACTGGCATTATCGTTGTACTAGTTTTACACACTTTTGTGATTTCAATTTGCAGGTTTTATAGTGGGAAAGCTTTTCGTATTCCTTTCTTGAGACATTTTGATCTTGTGGGACAGGTATATCTATTAACAGATAAATTATTATTATTATTATTATTATTATTATTATTATTATTATTATTATTATTATTATTATCATCATGGCGGTGTATTGGTAAAACCATTAGTGAGTTAGAAAACGCCTTACGGTATTTGTTTTGAGTCCCAATCTCGTCAAAGACAACGAAGGCGCGGTGAATAAAATAAAGTACAAGTCAAGTACTGAAGTCAATGGTATTGACAAATCACCTCACTTCAAAACTGCTGGCCTTGTGTCTAAGTTGAAAACAATCATGAAGGCGTCGAGAGGGAAGAATCGATAAGGCTTAGGAAAAACACTTTGTGGTATTTCTTCCTTCTCTTAACATTCTGAGTTCAAATACCGTTGAGGTCAAGTACATAGTTCACCACTCCAGGTTTATAAAGTACCAGTCAAGTACTGAGCTGTATGTTATCATATCAATTCCTTCCCTCAATAATTTTTGGTTTTGTGCCCAAATTAGAATAAATTATTATTATTATTATTGAGTGAGAGAGCAGTTCATGCCATCAAAGTGACACTGGGGTAAAATATACGAAGCCCAATATACCCATCATGAGTACCCGTCTGATAAAGGTACACCAGGCACATGCATCACAACCATATGTGCGCGACATGGTGATCTCATATTAAGATAAACAGCACATGACCTTGCAGGTGGGGCCCAGTTAGAATTTTATTCAGGTTGAGTAGCCCATCCCGCTCAAACGGTCCCTGAATAAGGGTTGTTTAAGGATGTTGAAAGAACCACCCATGTTTCCAGAGGTGAACTATTCAAACCCCAAAGAATCCCTCTCAACACATGGCTATGATGCTCCCCCACTACTTCTGCTCGTGATCAGAGATGCACATATCGTCAGCCACTAAGGGGCATGCTCAACTGGTTAAGGTCAAACCAACTGACAAGCAAATCTGTGGTATTGAGCAGAATATTTGCTGTAGCCCATCTTTTATACCAAGACAAAACAATGTACATGATAACACTTCCAATCAGTTAAGATCAGAAGCCATGAGAACCACTGCCTGGTACTGCATCAGGGCATTTATTATTATTATTATTATTATTATTATTATTATTATTATATTATTATTATTATTATTATCATCATTATCATTATCATTATTGCTGTGGATTGGCTGATTGCCTTGTGGTATTTCTTCCGAACCTTTATATCCAGAGTTCAAATTGGAGTAAATTTTGCCTCTCATTCTTTCAGAGTCGATAAAATAAAGTACCAATCATATACTGGGGTTGATACATTGACTGAGATAATTCTCCCAAAGTGATGGCCTTGTACCAAAATTTGAAGCCAATATTAAGGTAATTAATTAATAGAATATTAGAGCGTCGAATAAAATGACATGCTATTTTTTGTGATTGTTTAGGCTTTGATTTCATATCCGCCTGATGTCAACTTTATATCTCTTCCCCTCCTGGACAGGCACAATATTGTATCAGCACTGGTTCGATGTAATCGACTAAAATCATTTCTTAAAATTGCTGGTCTTTTGCCTAAATCAGAAACGA
Organism: Octopus sinensis; assembly: GCF_006345805.1. Taxonomy (NCBI): domain Eukaryota; kingdom Metazoa; phylum Mollusca; class Cephalopoda; order Octopoda; family Octopodidae; genus Octopus; species Octopus sinensis. The sequence goes on from NC_043003.1 coordinate 34,475,452, forward strand.
CTATCATTATTTGATTGGTGGAATTATTACAGTGTTATACAAAATACCTTCCGAAATGTCTTTTGCTGCTTTACATTCTATGTTGAAATTCCGCCAAAATCTGCTTTGGATTTTATTCTCCTAGGATCTATAAATTAAAGGGGTCATTCAAGAACCTGGTCGATGTTATAGATTGTTTCTCTTATTCCAAATTTCTGGTCTTGTTAGAAATTTTTATTATAGGTTTTTTATGTGTGTGTCGTAAAATTTCATCCTTCTGATATTGATAAAATACAGTAGCAGTCAAGTACTAAAGTGTTATTATGAATCGACTATCATAAAAAAGGGGTTGGGGGAGGTAATCTAGTGCCTATTTCATAAATTTCAGTCATGTGTTCAATTTATTGTAGTGTACGCAACTTAGCAGCAACTATAATGTTAAATTAAGCTTACCTCCCCTTCCCATTGTCGCACCAATTAAATATGACAGGCCTTATTAAAATATAAACAAACAAAACTTAATAAAGGGCAGAATTAGGACAAACATAACCCCACCGCCACAACCACAAAAAATACGAAACAAAAAGAGAGAAAGAGAAAGAAAGAGAGAGAGAGAGAGAGAGAGAGAGAGAGAGAATTATATCAGAGTATCCTGAGCAAAGAGCAGTTTAGTTTCTTCAAAAGAAGCATATAAAATATTCATAAGAGAGCGGGGGTGAATGGAACAAAGACAAATATATAAAAAAATATAGAAAAAGCAATTTCATCGATTTTCTCATGTGCTAATTTCATAATGCAAATTTCCTACGCATTTAGACATATACACACATACGGTGTGTGTGTGTGGGGCGCGTGTGTGCGCGTGCGTGTGTGTGTGTGTGTGCGTGTGTTTGTGTATGTGTGTGGTGTGTGTGTGTGCGTGTGTTTGTGTATGTGTGTGTGTGTGTGTGTGCGCGTGCGCGTGAGTGTATTTATATGGTATCAAGGTACAAAGACATCCGGTAGAAACGTTAACACGTTGGACAAATTGCTTTCTCTGGTTTATTTTTCTCTCTTTTTTTTTTTTAAATTTTCATTCTGGCTCTTTGCATTATAAGTTCAAATCCTGCAGAGATCAACTTTGCCATTTGTTCATTCAGTGACGATATGATAAAGCACGAGCCAAATATTGGCGCCTATTCCTCATCTCTCTCTCAGAATCGATTGCAGTGCACTCTGAGAAGGAGTGAGCAGTAGGGAATTTAAGAGCAACCCTTTTTCTCCGTGACAACCACGTCCACTCTAACACAAAGTAACAACATAGTCATTGAGTGAGACCCTGGTGGAGTATGGTACAGAAGGATGATGATGGTGATGATGAAGATTTTAAAATTACATGTACACATACAACATATACATACATGTGTGTGTGTGTGTGGTGTGTGTGTGTGTGTACACTTATCTTAGGTTGTGCTAACTGTTTAACACACATAGGCTTTGATAAGCAAGAAATGTGTTCACTATTGTAATATATTAACGTACTTTACACATCTCTCTCTCCTTCACAATCCATCTCCCCATTTTCTATATCTCTGAACTTAAATCTAATTTATGTAAATCAAACAAAATCTGGTATAGATACATTAAATTTTGCATGCCTCATTTGATCTATCATAAATATTATGTACAAGCTTAATCTGTGATTGCCTAGTAGCCACTCCAAGAGGTGAGTTTGTGCTCATTATCATGAAACAGAATTTATGCAACAACCTTTAAGAACCCGCACCTTGAGCATTGAGGCATATATATTTCGTTACATACTCTATAATCCAATCTTTCATCCGTGAACTAAACTTTCCGTTAACAGCAACAGTCGCGAGAAAATCCATCTATATTCATGAGTTCTTACCAAACATTAATTGACACTCATACAAGGTGTGTATTAATTATACTAATGTCCATCCAAGCATTCTATTCTTCAAATCTTAGGAAGTCTCATAGAGCCTATTAGCTCAAATTGCGTTCACAACTAACACTACCATTGCATGCATACCTGTAAAGGTGAATTTCCTCATTCTGTAAACTCCCTGTGTATCTGCGTAATTTTATCAAATATTAACCTGAATACAAAAGATCTCGAATGGAAAGGTTAAGCTCGCGCATCTGTGGTAGAACTGATAGTACTAACAAGCATTCCCACAAGTGCAAGTACAAACAGATGCACGAACATATAATGGCTTGTGATCAGAATGCGTTTATGTAATTTTCCTTTATACTATACAAACATCAACAGTTCCAAACATCGCACTCCACCAATGCAAATGAGATTTCCAATGGAATATAAGCTCTGTCTATTCTCCGGTAAGATAAAAGAAAATAATCAAGCATACATCATCTCCGATTATATACCTGTATAAAAACAAATTGACGGAAATGTATATACGTTTATTTTTATTTTTTTATATTACAGCTCCCTGTTTTATTTATAAACGGGGGAACAAAACCAGTGTGCATTACATTTGTCACTCTCCCATAATAAGGGAGACCGATTTGTTTCCAGGAATAGTCAACGAATTAGTAATACAAAAAGTTGTTCTTCTCCACTGCAGTTAAAAATAAAGAAAATACAACACCAAGAGGCAAAGTAAAACGAAAAAGAGAGAAAAATATAATTGAGAAAAAAGAAAACAAAGTAAAATTAGAAATAGGGTTGTTCACCAATAGCCTTACCTTTAATGTTTTCCAACAGTTTTGGACTGTTGCACTCGTTCGGAGTAGGTGATGGGGTCCTTTCGGTGCTCATCTCACTCTCACCACTTGATAAACTTTCCTGTAATAGAGAGGAAGTGAATTTGATGTGACTTGCGAAAGAGAGAGGGGCATAGGGATATTATTTAGAGTAACGTTTCCAGTGTTCTCAGTTTATTTCAAGATACTACCGACAGTCTTAAAATGTGACTAAAATTTCGGATTTACAATGCTCGCCCTTAGTAAAGCGACGTCGTACGTTGATAAATATGAAAGCAAAAAACTTAACCAGTTTTTATATATTAATATGACTTGGAGGCAATGTTATAGAAAATAAGATGAAGAACAGACATTTATTTTGTGAGATCCGTTTCCTTTCATATTGCCACACCCCCGAGGTGTAACATAATGCACATCGTCAAAAGCAAATCAGACAAATGCGTCTCTAACTAGCATCAGTATACGATAGGGTTTCCGAAACACAAACACACACACACACACAACACACACACACACACACACACACACGCACACACACACACACACACACATACACACACACACTCACAAACACAAATAGACATGCCTATATAATCAGTAATAGAAACAGAAATTTGTGAGCCCATAAGCACACATATGCCCTCTTTCGCACACACACACACCCAAAACACACATAGACATACCTACACAATGAGTAATACAAACAGAAAGTTGTGAGCACATAAGTGCACACACACACACACACGCACACACAAATTTATAGATGTGGTTACATACTTACCTATATGTATGCCTTTGTGTGTGTGTGTATATGTAGGCATATGCAAATATGTATGCATTTATGATTATATAATGCAATCAGATATAAACAAAAACACAGATACCTACAAACATTCACACAAACGTCAATAAACGCACACGCACATTTACACACATAAGCGCGGGCACATACCTACACACATATGTATGTATATATATATATATATATATATATATATATACAAGTACGCGTGCTCGTGCACATACGCAATTCACATACACACCTGTGAGTATGAATTGAAACGTAGCAGAAAACAGTTCCTAAGGCGCAATGGTTGGATTATCATCCCAAAATAGACAGCGAGAATAGAGTATTGAACATATTTCTTTTCTTTATGAAAAAAAAAAAAAAAATTACACCCACATACGGAAACGTAGAGATAATAAGCATTAAGACATAGATACAAATATGTATGTGTCTATATATATATATATATATATATATGTGTGTGTGTGGTGTGTGTATATACAGATATTCATATATAAATATATATATATATATATATATATGAATATCTGTATACACACACACACACACACACACACACATATAATATGCATGAACTTGTTTAAGAAACAAAAGATTACTCTCGTGAAACATCATATGGAGAGGAAAAAAATTGAGTAATTCCCTGGGGATTTAACATGTAAAGTTGACAGATGCCTTTTAACTAAAATGGTTTGATCTATCAGAATAGCAGCAAAAATATTCCGATTCTCTTTGACCATGTAGAGCAGCGACTTATGTAAAAGATTACAAGCTTATTTCGTAGCGTAACTCAGGAATATTACCCGAAGATGAGAAGAGAGAATACTGATCGAAATGTCGTATCAACATCAATAAAGAAAATATAGTCAAAACAACAAAGAAAGAAAGAAAGGAAACAATGCTGATATGTTAAATTATCATTAATTAGGACATTACTGATGTAAGACAAACTGCTTCAGCTGTATTTTAAAACAGTGTTATAAACCCAGTTTGCACGCAGAATTCTTAGCGTATTTATAATATTCTATTTTTGTCAAAATCATATATTTTGTGAATCTCCAAGATTTTTTGTAGCCTCCAGATATCTTTGTAATTTTTGTTTTCTTTTTATAGTTTAGAAATGGCTCAGTAGCCCATCACCACTCCAGTACTTCTATCACTAGCATCACAGTAACGGCTTTGCGGTTTCATCACTGCCACATTTTCCCTCCACCAAAGAACTCTTTCTCTTTCATATTAACCAGCGACAAGCGTGATGGTCTTCTGTTGTCAATAAGAAACTCAAGAGTTTCTCAATGATCCTGATACTAAAGGGCTAATTCTAGTGCTCAGAGCAGGGCAGACGACGTCAAAGATAACAAAAGGACAGGAGGTGATATTAAATCTACTCCCTAAAAACAATCTACAGTCCCTCTGACAGACTCCCAGCAACACAATTCGTTTCACAGAGCTTGCAATAGATCCGATATGTACCCAAGGTTCTGTAGCGTAGGATCGAATGCAGAACTACATGGTTACAATGCAAACTTCTTAACCACAAAACCATGCCGTTATATATATTTCTTTACTACCCACAAGGGGCTAAACATAGAGGGGACAAGCAAGGACAAACAAACGGATTAAGTCGATTATATCGACCCCAGTGCGTAACTGGTACTTAATTTATCGACCCCGAAATGATGAAAGGCAAAGTCGACCTCGGCGGAATTTGAACTCACAACGTAACGTCAGACGAATTACGGCTACGCATTTCACCCGGCGTGCTAACGTTTCTGCCAGCTCGCCGCCTTCCATGCCTTTATATATTGAGTCTGTGCTAACTAATCGAGACAGAATCAACAACAAAAGATCAGAATAAGATTAAGTAAAAGAAAACAACATCAACAGCAGCACTAGCATAAAGAGGTTTTTTTTTTTTTGGAAATCCTGAAATGAAATATATAAAAAAAAATACTAAAATCGATAGAAAAGACTGAGGACAACAAACGAAAGCACAAAATCCTCAACACATACACACCACCACCACTACCACTACCACTACCACAACTTCAACTACCAGCATTACAGCCAGCAGCAGCAGCAGCAAACAACAACAGCAGAAGTAGCAACTTCGCCGTTTCATCGCCACCACACTTTTCCTTTCGCCAAAGAACTGTTTCATATTGCCAAGCTACAAGCGAGGTCTTCTGTTATCAATAAGAAGAGTACCCTTGAAAATAAACCAGCAGTAGTGTCTTGTGACATTATAGGAACAATGTTTTGTCTCTCCGTTTCTGTTACTATTTCTGTCTGTCTGTCTCCCCCTACCTTTTCTCCTTTACCTCTCTTCTATCCTTTTCTCTCCCTCCTGTTTATTTAAGCACCTACAAAACATAACGACCAGCCTAACAATATTGGTATATATCTATATATATATATATATATATATATATATATATATATATTTATATGTCTTTCTGTGCTATATACAGGTGTGTGTGCATGTGTATGTGTGTGCGTATATATATATATATATATATATATATATATATATATATACATTCATACATACAAGCATATATACATAATTCTATATTTATATGGTACATAGATATATGTAAATATATATGACACAATGCGTCTTATATATATATATATATATATCTTTATCCCCGTCTGTCTTGATAGACAATATATATATATATATATATACATACTATATACACACATATATATATACAATATATATATGCCTATATAAGTATAATATATATTATATATTATTATATATATATATATATATAATATATAATATATATATATAGAATATATATATATATATATACATATATATACTTACTATTTACAACACACACACACACACCCACACACACACATATATATATATATATATAATATATATAATATATATATATATATATATATATATATATATAATATTGAATATATATATATTGTGCCTGTATGCACACACACATACACACACATCTTTCTAACTATTTATCATCGCTCTCTTTCCTCTCTCCCCGAATTTCTTTTTCATCACACATCCTCTTTGTTTCCTATTACACTTCCCGCCATCTTCCTTCTCGTTTTTACTAAATATTGTCCTATGCGTTATACTTTCTCTCTTTTTTCTTTTCTTTCTTTCTTCGTCTTTTCTTTCTTTCTTCTTTCTTTCTTTCTTTTCTTCTTCTTCTTTCTTCGTTTCTTTTTTATTTTTTCTTCTGTCTCTTTCTCTATCTTCTTCTTCTTTCGTCTGCTTCTTTCTTTCTTTTTTTTTTTTTTTTTTTCTTTTTTTTTTCTTTTTCTTTTTTTTTTCTTTCTTCTTTCTTTCTCGCTGTCTGTCTCTCTCTTTCTCTTGCATGTTTGCTACATAATTCTTATCCCCCTTTCCTCTAAAATACTGCCTCTTTCTTCATCTTACCCTGTCTAAGTTCAACTCTGTTTCTTCCTCTCCTCCCTTTCTCTCCTTCTCTCCTTTCCTCCTTCACAATACAAACCTTACAGAATAACGAAAAGAGGGTGAGCAAGTAGAAAGAAATGGAGGTGGGGTATAGACACTTGTTGAATGTCTTCGATTGAAGTATGATATTATAGTCGCTCCAGAATCGACGTCTATATAGTACATCACTCTCTCCAACCACCATTCCACCCCTGGCTGTCCGCCCGTGCGATCGAATAAGAGAAGAGTATTGTGTGTCGTGTATTGTATATTATGCCATATAGATTGTCTATTCAGAGGTCATTGAAAACAACAGTTTGTCTCCACTCGCTAACGTAGAAGACTCTTCATTGTATATGCATACACACTCACACACACACACACATACACACACATAAACACACACACACGCACTCCGACACTGACACACATACGCGAAAAGCACACCATAGAAACGCGTATGCATATACGCACATACAGGCATACATATATACAAAGACACACGTGTAAGTTTTTGTATGTGTGTGTATACACATATTTTATTCTACAGGCAACTTTTGCAATTTATATCCAAGTATAGGACACGCACAGCTCTTATACACACAAGCACACACGCAAATATATAAACACGTAAGATAAATATACACACAAACACACACACACACATATATATATATACAGATAAATATATCTATATACATTTATGTGTAAATATATATGTATGTATATATGTATATATATACATATACTGTATATATGTATGTGTATAAATACACACAAACACACACATATATATATATATACACATATATACATATATATATATATACACATATAAATATATTTATATACATATATGTGTATATATATCTCTGTATATATAAGTCTATATATATATATATATATATATATATGTGTATGTGTGTGTGTATAAATACACATACACAAACATATATATATATATAGAGAGAGAGAGAGTTGCTTTTTATATACGTATATATATATATATATATATATATACACATATATATATGTGTACATATGTATGTGTGTGTGTGTGTAATTTTCTGATTTCACTCATTGGGCCACGGCCACGATGTGTCACCCGTCTGAAAGGTTTTCAGTCGATTGTATCGAATCAAATACGCCGTCACTTATTTCATTGCTTTTCGTTAGAAACGAGATACAAAGTTGACCTCGGTTTAAGGGGAAGATGACACAGTAGGAAATTAATACTATCTCTGCGAAATTACGACTTACATAGATACATAAATACAGGCAGTCAAACAGAGTTAGAATGGGTTTTTGCACTGTCTACCGTAGCTGAATTACAAGGTCAATCAGCAACTGTGGTACATAACAGATCTCCAATGTGTCTTAAGCCTTAGTTTCTGATAATGAGTACAAGTCTGGAGCGAACATCATCACACAGACTTTTCATCCTAAATATACATATATATGCATAAATGCGCACACATATGCACACACGGACAAACATGTGCTTACACACACGCGCGCAAACGCATACATATTAGTGTGTATGTAGTTAGTTAGGTAAGTAGGTAGATAGGTATGGAGTTAGAAGGAAGGGAGGAAGGAAGGAAAGAAGAAAGGAAGGAAACAAAGAAGAATAGAAGGCGATTAGAAAGAAGTGCAGGAAGGAATCGTTAATGTATATTATATATAACACACATATATATATGTATGTATGTGCGTGTATGTACTTGTATGTATGTATGTATGTATATATATATATATATATATATATATATATATATATTATATATATATATATATATATATATATATATATATGTACATATCTGTTGTATTATGTATAATATATATGTGTGTGTGTATTTTGTATATATATATATATATATATATGTGGCTGCTCGTTGGTAGTTAATTCAATGATGAACACTTAGAGGTAAACTTTCGTTGTAAGTGTTTCATCAATCAAGTATAAAAGTTTCCGCTTTTCTACACATTTGTCTCTTCTGAGAAGTCTATATTGAACTCCTGGATTTGCTAAATTACTATATACGGAAGCAACAGGGCATTGTTTTATACAATACCCTATGAGAACATTTAGGATGTTCTCAATATGAACATCCTAAATGTAATGGAGAATGTGCTAAAGATAAGACATTCTTTCTCGTATAGACTTATGACACACGCCCAAAGAATAAATCGTAATTTATTGCGCACATTTGATGAAAAATATCTCGCTAAGACTAAGTATATTGAATCTCATGAAACGACTTTGTGTCTTACTATGGAATATCCGTCTGTCTTTATACAGATAGACACACAGATACAGACACACATACACACACATATATATCGTAATTTTTTATATATATTATATATCCTAATCTTTGCCTTAGGGAGAAACACTCATAAAGAGTGTGAAAACGAAAGCTCAAATATAAATATTCCATTTCTAGAAAACACATCTTAACATTCGGCCAAAAGACAGTTTGCAATTGTACATTAGTCGTCCAATGTGTGACAAATAATTAAAGAAACACTAATTATCTACATCCAAAAACGGCAATCATATGTCAAATGCTTCTTAACAAAGGCGAGATTCACATCGGAGAAAGAAATAATGTACATAAAGTGTGGGGAGCATCATTATAGAGCATGTGAAGTAATCGAAACGAGCAGCTGATTCAAGAACGGGAAGGAATTGAAGATGAATACAAACATAAATTACAAACCAAAAAAAAAAAAGTCATCTGCATCACGTATCCAAAGTGTAATGAGAATTATATAGGAGAAACTCGATCGTAATTACCCAGCCGTGTGAGAGTTCAAAAACAGCAAATAAAAGATTCATCTATTTAAAATGTTCCATGTAGAGGAAATCTAGATATTTATGCAAATGGAGAATTCAAAATATTTCCTTTTTCCGAAGTTAAATAAGAAAATGATCGACTACAAAACATAAAAAGCAGAATAATTTATAAGAATACTAAATCCGAAATTAAACCGGAAGTAGCCGACATCATTACTGAAAACAACAGCCGATCTGCTCTAAGTACGCCATATAATCCCTCAGAACATTTTTTTAGATTTTTCGAATTTTCAGAAGTTTTTGCGAATTTGTATTCTGCACACAGGAATTCACACGATCATGGAATAAAAAAAAGAATTTTTAACATTTTTCAAATTAAAAAAAAAAATTTTTTTGGTTAATTTTCTTTTTCTTTTTATTTTGAATTTTTCTTTTTAAATCACAAAGGACAATCCGAAATTTTGGCTTAAATCTAAGCAATAGACCACTGAATGCGTTTACAGAAAGACATATTTTGAAAAACATCAATGCTTCAACTGACAAGCAAACGAGGAGGGTTTGAGGTGGTTGTAAGGTGTGCTAAAGATAACAGCTAAATAGCCCTTAAATAACGCATCAAATCTTTTTTTGGTTTTTGCATAATTGTATGAATACCTGTGTGTAGAACACAAATCGCAAATAATTTTTGAAAATTTGAAGAAACAAAAACGTTATGTGGGGTTATATGTCATACGTAAAGAAGAATTTCGCCAAAACAACATGCTCTATACAGATTACCTTAGAACATGTGTTTGAAAATTTGAACAACAGAAGCACTTAACACGATACACACAATAAAAAAACGTTTTCCCAAAAGGTTCCGGTCTATCTGGTTCTCAAAAAGTTTTTAAGAAGTTAATAGCATTTTACAAAATTCCTCTTTAAACTGAATCAAATATAATACTTTTTGCAAAACCTTTGGATGTTTATATCTATATACATATAATAGATAATTGTATGAGTTATTACACATAAATGCTCACACTAGGACAAAGTCTTACTACAAATTATAAATCATGAGTTTATGATTAGTATATAGTATGACTTTGTCCCTCCAAGGCATTATGTGTAATAATGCCCTCTATACAATGTATATTGTTCAAAATTATCGATTCTTTACGAGGTCAAAAGATTAATAAGATCCCTTATTATATCCTTAATTGTTACATAATGATATATATAGAGAGAGTGGTTGTCTACTGTCAACTTAATGTGACAGTCCCGTAAGGGAATTGCTCCACCGCTGTTTATCGACTCCCCTTCGTAAATATATAAGGACACAGGAAATGTGTCAAGGCCGACAGGAAGCGTCGATGCTTCCTAGGGCTAAACAGCGGTGGTGCAATTCCCTTACAGGACTGTCACGTTAAGTTGACAGTAGACAACAACTCTATCGGTCCACCACCGTACATATCTCTATGAGATATTTAGAAATCTAATATTCTGATATATATATATATATATATATATATATATATATATATATATATATATATATATATATATATATATATGTATGTATGTATTCTATTGACAGCAGCCATGCTGGAGCACCACCTTAAAGGATTTTTAGTCGAAGAAGTCTACCCCAGGACTTATTCTTTGTAAGCCTATTACTTATTCTATCGGGTTCTTTTGTCGAATCGCTAAGTTACAAGGACGTAAACACACCAACATCGGTTGTCAAGCTATGAGGTGGGGTCAAACGCAGACACAAAGTAACACTCAGAAATATATGCATGTGTGTGTGTGTGCATGTGTGTGTGTGTGCATGTGTGTGTGTGCCTATAATAATAAGCTGTACATGGTCTAGTGGTTAAAAGTGTTTCACTCATGATCACTATCAGAAATGTAGTGAACCTATGACTGGCAACTTGGAGTTCAAATCTCTGTGGGACTGACATTAACTTCCCTTTTCCTTTAAACATATCATAAGCATTAGTTATGTGTTGAGATTAATTAGATCAATCCCACTCTTTCTATAAAATGCATTGCTTTGTGACTATGTGAGAAACCATGATAATAATCATTATTATTACAGTAGTTTGGATGTTTTATGTGGATCACTGAGTGGTCACCATTTACTCAAGATGGTCTAAATGACTTGTGATGGGATCTCTATTTAACCAAAGAGAAAGTGAGTTTCTGGCATCAAGGCTTCAAGAACGTATTCCCTCATGAGAAAGGAGTGAAGTTAACACTGTATATAAAACGTACAGAGGATCTGTTTGCATTATTCACCATGAAGGATGACTTATGCTTTTGTAATGACATCACTGACCTTTTTGTACAACTGGAAATACCATATGATAAAACCAACTGGCGACTTTTCATAGATGCATCCAAGGACAGCATCAAAGTTGTTCTGCTACACAATGGTAACACTCTGCCTTCTGTTCCCTTTGCTTATAGCACAACCATGAAAGAATCATATGAAAATCTGAAAGCAATTCTAACAAGCATATATTATTATGACCATACCTGGCATATTTGTGCAGATTTTAAGGTTGTGGCCATGGTTACGACCTTCAGCTTGGCTATACTAATTTTTGCTGCTTCCTGTGCTTATGATTGGCCGATCCGAGATGAAATTGAGTAAGGAAAACACATCATGCACAAACCACTTGTGAAAAGTGATAGAATATTTTTTTTACCACCTTTGCATATTAAACTTGGTTTGTTTAAGCAATTTGTGAAAGCCTTGGGCAAAGAATCCTCCGCTTTTCCATATCTTGCAGAAAAGTTCCCTTCCTTGAGTCAAGCTAAAATTAAAGGCGATTTCTTCATAGGACCCCAAATTCGAAAAATTGTACTTGAAACCTCCATCACACATCTTAAGAGAAAAGAGAAGCTTGCATTTGAGTCATTCAAGAAAGTTTGCGATAACTTCCTGGGCAACCATCGTTCAGAAGACTAAGTGCAAGTTGCGAATGATCTGCCGAGTCATTATCATATGGAATGTAACATGTCCCTAAAAGTTCATGTACTTCAGTCTCATTTGGATTTTTTTGCGGAAAATCTTGGTGATGTGAGTGATGAACATGGCGAAAGATTCCATCAGGATATTTCAGTGATGGAGCGACGATTCAAAGGAAAATGGAACCCTGGCATGTTGGCAGACTACTGCTGGGTTATAAAAAAAGATCACACTCCGCATAAGAGGCTTAGAAGGACAAAAGTTATTTAAACTAACAGGTGTGGTTTTAATTCATAACCAATATATGCTTTGTTATACAAACTAAATTTTTGTTTTGTTTTTTGTAACTTTCAGTATTTGCAATGTTGTGTTCAATACGCAATATTGTGCAGTATATTATAAAACATATGGTTCATGGTACAGGAAAACGGTGCCTAATCTGGAGAAATAAAGGTCAGAATCAGAATCAGGACAATTTTTTGATTCCGAAACATGTCTTGCTTAACTTGAACTTCTTTTTTGAACCTGACATTTTTTGCACAGTGATATCAAAGAATGTTTGGCTATTTCGTGATTGTAAGTTTGAAATACACGCACATAAATACAAACACGCACACGCGCGCTCACGCACATACCCATTTATCCAGGAGCACGTACACACACACACACACACACACACACACACACACACACACACATATATATATATATATAATGACTGAAACTGTGCTCATGTCACAGCTGTTACGCAGATACATTACTAAATTGAAACATATGCACACTTCAATAGAGAAACAAACACAAAGAGAGAGTGAGAGAGAGATAGAGCGAGAGAGTGTATATATATATATATATATATAAGACACTTACATATAAATGTATGCAAATATACATATATCCTTCTATCTATCTATCTATCCTCTATCTATCTATTTATGTATCTACCTACCTACCTATATATAAACCACATGCATGTGTGCGTGTATGATATATATATATATATATATATATATATATATAGCATACTATATTCATACACGCATGTGGTTTTAGATAGGTAGGTAGGTAGATACATAAATAGATAGATAGATGGATAGATAGATAGATAGAAGGATATGTATATATTTGCATACATTTATATGTAAGTGTCTTATATATTATATATATATATATATATATACACTCTCTCTCTCTCTCTCTCTCTATATATATATATATATATATATCACTAAGAGCACTAGTGAGCTCCAGTATTGCTAGAAATAAGAGCCCAAACAATTCATAGCCACGAAAAGCATTTATCTTATCCTCCTTGTGGCTGTGAGTTGTTTTGACTCTTATTTCTAGCAATACTGGTACTGACTAGTGCCCTTAGTCACTTTAGTGACATTTACATATCTGTCTTTCAGTTGTAAATTGCGAATAAGCAATTTTTATTATATGTATGTGTGTGTGTGTCTATCCATGTGTGTGTTTTTGTATCTATGTGTGTTTGTATGTGAGTCTGTTTTTGTATATTTTGACTGACCTATTTAGACTGATATGTACAATAGATAGAATTATATTTGTGCCCGTTTATTTGTCTCTGCTTGTCTCTATGTCCATTTGCTTCTGCCTGCTTATGTTACTTATATAGCTAACATAAGTTAGCATATTACATGTACACCGTTCTCCTATTAGATCGCAACAGATGTATGAAATTATAGGGACAATGGGAAAAAAATGTATAAGCCACAACTCTCCTTCTTATAACGCTTTGTATTTTCGTTCCGTGTAGACACCCCTTTAGACATCTTCGGCTTCCAAAAAAGCAATACCAACAATCTTAAGGGCAACGGTAGAAGTCTAGCCATGTACATAAACACAAGGTGTAATAACTGAAATGCTAAAGGACCAGACAAGTAAGATAGATGTCAATCACTTAGATAGATAGATAGATAGATAGATAGATAGATAGATAGATAGATAATAGATAGATAGATAGAAGATAGACAGATAGACAGATAGATAGATAGATAGATAGATAGATAGATAGATAGATAGATAGATAGATAGATAGATAGATAGATAGATAGATAGATAGATAGGTAAAGATTTAGATATATACACATATAGCAGTTGGAGAAACTAGCACTCTTGAAACATGAATAGACACTTGAAATGCAAAAGTGGTGGTGAAGAACATTCCAAGAATTGCACTAGACTGCACAATATGTCTATACCAAAATACTGCTCCATACGTATTATTAACGAATGAACAAAAAAATGAATGACTTGTTAAGTCGTTTGGAAGATTAGAAACCGTAGAAATGAATTTTAACTTCTTTAGTTTGGAAATTGTTATCATTCAGAAGCACTGTGCATTTCTCACCAGAAGTTTTGAGTGAGTAGGAGTCTGTTTCAAGGTTTAGCACTTCCAAATACTTTTCCTTAGCACTACTATTGTCACTTACAATTCTTTCCACAGGCCAGATTTTTCTTCAAAACATCGATCTTGAAGAAATCAAGCTGGTTACAGACCACATCAGTTTCATCAGATGGTAAGAGCCTCAAAACTATAAAGGATGTAAGACATACAACAACTTCGGAATATAATATATTGCATGATATTCTCCTTATAGCGGAACATTCGTCTTTCAGTTTTTGCTTAGCCTCTCCTGATATATAATATCACTGTAGTACATTGCATAAATTATAAAGAAGTCCATGGTTATTTTAAGCGCAGTATTCACTGTTCTAATACAGCATCCATATATATTCGTTTGGTTTGTTGTATGTCTCCACCGTCCTGTTTTTGTTACCAACTTTGATCCTCCGCAAATCCAAAATTTTATTTTGGTTCGCAGGAGCAAATATTTTTCGAAAACTCATATTGCCGTTGATTACTCGAAATGTGGAGCCGATGAACAACCGACAACAGATGAAAGGTCGTTCTTTATGTTACTTGTCTTGGTTTTCCATTTATTTCTCTCGTTGTTCGCATGCCTAAGTTTGCCTTCGTATTTCATGTTGTTTACATTTTACGACGTCCTGTACCCATATACGCATATATATATACACATATATATATGTAAGTATGTACATATATGTATGTATATATGCATATATACATTATATATATATATATTATAATATATATATATACATAATATATATATTATATATATATGTGTGTGTGTGTGGTGTGTGTGTGTGTGGTGTGTGTGTTGTGTGTGTGTGTGTGTGTGTATGTATATAAATATATATATATATTGAATATATATGTGAAACTGCATCTTGTGATAAACTTCGCTTTTCAATCTTCTAGGGTCAATAAAAGGAAGTACCAGTCAAATATTGGAGTTGATGTCAATTAAGTAGCTCAAAACGTTTGGCCTTGGGTCTGAATTAGAAATATTTATTAAATATTTAAAAAAAAAGGAACAAGCATATTAAATAAATTCCTTGAAATACACATTTTCGCCGTCCACGAGTAACCACTAGCACCATAGTAAAACCAGAGGCACGATTACTCCTGAGGGGATGGATTTTTTTTTCTTTTGGCGATATCATTATTGTTAATTGTACTTGCTGTTGTAAGTGTCCATCTTTTGCAAATGTTACTAGATTGAGAGAGGATGGAACTAGAAGTGCCATTTTAATTATTACGGATGGCATTTATTGATGCTGAGGAAAGGGTGCATCACTAGCGTTAGATATTTTATCCATTCAGTTCCGAGTTGACCTAGATCGAACAAAGTCATTTCATTTATATCCTATATCTTTACTACCCACAAGGGGCTAAACAAAGAGAGGACAAACAAGGACAGACAAACGGATAAAGTCGATTGTATCGACCCCAGTGCGTAACTGGTACTTATTTAATCGACCCCGAAAGGATGAAAGGCAAAGTCGACCTCGGTGGAATTTGAACTCAGACGTAACGGCAGACGAAATACCTATTTCTTTATTGCCCACAAGGGGCTAAACATAGAGGGTACAAACAAGGACAGACATAGGTATTAAGTCGATTACACCGACCCAGTGCGAAACTGGTACTTATTTAATCGACCCCGAAAGGATGAAAGGCAAAGTCTACCTCGGCGGAATTTGAACTCAGAACGTAACGGCAGACGAAATACGGCTACGCATTTCGCCCGGCATGCTACCGTTTCTGCCAGCTCGCCATCCCATTTACATTACTTTTTTACTTTTCACTTTATGCACATTGTGAACATAAGTTATTCCACATTTCCTTTCTATTTCACGCATTATTTGAAAACGGTTGAACGAAGAGCTCACTCACATAATCGAGTATGGGAATTTTACCGCTAGAGGTATTAGAAGTGTTACTGTTGCTGTTTTTGCTACTGGTGTTGTTGTTAAAACCTAATTTAACTCTGATCATACAATCTATGAATGAGAGGTTTCCAACGACACCTACCCATGCTTCTATGGATATCTTGCTCTACATATCTCTATTTTTTTTTTATTACGATTGAGTGTGATTGGAGGAATATTTAGTTACTAATTCTAGTCGGTCGAATGACCATATAGAGACCCTCCACTCATAGTGTAGCTGTCGCTGTTGCTTCTACACTAAAATGACGTCGGTTAATATCATGAAGGAGGTTTTTTTTTTTTTTATCTATGGGAGGAGACACTAGTATTGGCCTGCCAGTTTGGGGTGATGGAAAAGTTGATAATGGCATTGGCGAAGCTGTGTAACATGATCTTCACTATTAGTAGCAAAGAAAACAAAATAAAATGTGTGTGTGTGTATGCGTGTCTGTGTGTGAGGAAGAGAGAGAGAGAGAGAGAGAGAGAGAGAGAGAGGAGAGAGAGAGAAAGAGAGAAATGGGAGAACAATTTGAAAGAGTAGCGAGGGCGTGGAAAAGTTAGAAGGAAAGTGGAAAGTGAGTTGTGATGGTCTGAAGAAAAGAAAAGATGGACGAACGATAAGAAATGCATTGCCAACAGCAATGATGACAGAACTCGGTGAAAGGGATTAAGAAGATCAGCGATAACAACACCGTTTAACATCAATGATTATAACACTGATAAAAATGGAGATGATAGTTTTAACAACGATGTTATCACCACAACACTAATACCACCACCTCCGACGACGACAACAACAACACACAATCGTTATGACAAAAGGCGCCTTTACTCAACCGTTCAAGCTGCTTGAAATAGCGGCTAAATTTCCCACAAAATCCACTCTATCACCCCTATGAAACGACGGATGTATTTCATTAAAGTTTCATATATATATATATATATATATATATATATATTTGAGTAGTTGAATGAATTATCTTATTAAGGATAATTCGAAATATAACCGATACCTGGGTAGCAAATTCACATCAGAAAGAACACGGTTGAAGTTACGTCCCTAGGGCATAGACTACGTGCTTTCGTGCGGAAATAAATAAACATATTTTTAATATTAATATAATATATATATATATATATAAGATGGGCTGGTCATGGCTGGAACGCCTTTGGAATAGCTTTTTTCGGTCATAGTTGAGATGGAGGCTAAACCCCACAAGCAGCAACAGAATTATTTTTTATCATCACTATACTTTACACAATTCTTTACACAAGTCTGTCATACTTCAGACACTTCTTTTTTATGTGTCAACTGCAGACTGCCATCTCAAGGTATCGCCAACTTAGCAATTAGGACATTTTTCTCAAGGCAGACCACGACATAAGATTAACGCATAGTTTTGTTGTTGCAAAATGATCTGAAAACAGGTTTTTCCTCATAAATCAACCTGCATCTTCTCGTCTTTAGCACCAGAATTATGAGTTCTACCTTTTTTTTTGCTTTTTATCCCCTTTTCTTTCTTTCTTCCCCCCTCTCTCTCTCTCTCTCTTTCTCTCCCTTTCTCTCATCATTTCCCCTTTTCTCTCATACACATATCATTTGTGACATAAACATGCAAATCTAAGTTCTTTTTTCTTTTTCTCTTTTTTGATTATGTGTGAAGCGAAATGCTGCGAAATTCTTTTACGGTATCAGAGATTAACTGGTGTGCTAAACCGAAAGAGGAGCGTAAGCAGGTATTGTTCAGCTTCTACTATATTATCGCCAATATCTTATAACACTAGTGTTTTATATATATATATCTTTTACTCTCTTTTACTTGTTTCAGTCATTTGACTGCGGCCATGCTGGAGCACCGCCTTTAGTCGAGGAAATCGACCCCAGGACTTATTCTTTGTAAGCCCAGTACTTAATCTATCGGTCGCTTTTTTGCCGAACCGCTAAGTTACGGGGATGTAAACACACCAACATCGAGGAGACACAAACATAGACACACAAACACACACACATATATACATATACATATATACGACAGGCTTCTTTCAGTTTCCGTCTACCAAATCCATTTTGGTCGACCCGAAGCTATAGTAGAAGACACTTGCCCGAGGTGCCACGCAGGAGGACTGAACCCGGAACCATGTGGTTGGTAAGCAAGCTACTTACCACTCAGCCACTCCTCCGCCTATATCTAATCTATCTACATATATATATATATATTATATGTATACATACATACATATATATATATATACATACACATACATATATATATACATACCTACATATATATATATATTACATACACACCATATATATATATATATAATATATATATATTATATATATATATATATATATATATATATATCTATATATATATATTACGAGATTTGTAAGAGCAGAGAACATTTTGGAATGTGGTGCGTTTGAAATATCTTATAATGACAATGAGATATATGACTGAAGCAATTATCATTATCGTAATATTATGTATATCCGTATGTATTTATGTGCGTTTGCATGCGTATGACAAGGCATGATTGAGCGCGCATTTGTAATCCAGTATCTGGAATTCTGAATGATACTAATAACTGCATAGTGCACGTTGATGCAGTGGTATTCCCCAGTTATAGTTATAGCGACAAAGTAATGTCACGGCTCGACAAATAAATTGGATTGTCGAGTAGAAGATATCCTGCTAATACAAAATGGAGAGGGTGTAGAAAAGAAATTGCCTAAAATATGAGAAAAGGTAAAGAATTGTCAGAGACACGATGAGATCAATGTGCAGTATTGCTAGTGCTAGTTAGGACGCCGTGGGTTCATAGCTAATGTTTTATTCGGCATAATGTTCTATTCGGCTAATACTGATAAAGGCTAATTTTCAACGAAGTGAAGAGAGAAACAAAAAATGCTTCATCAGAGATGTGGCAAAAAGCATGCGAGGGAATGACCACAGCTGAGAGCAAAGATTAAATTCTCTGCCAAGCGTAAATAAATAATCGTGGTTTACTAGTTACAGCTCCTGCAAGTTTTATTTAGTAATTACATCGTTAGAACGAAGTAAGAATCGCGCAGTAATTGAGCTGAAAGAACGAAAATTTTCACAGGCAGTATCACTTGCCCCACCCGACAAAATAAGGCGATAATTTTAAAACTGATGCAATACTTTACATTGTTTAATTAAATGAAGTAGCATGAAACGATTGTACTACACTACCTTTGGATATCCTTGTTGCTTATTTTGATTATAATCACCCCATTTGATTTATATGGATACCAAATTCTGGTGCCTTTAACGTAAGTAACATATTCATCTGAATCTAAATTTTGCTGAACTTATATATATATATACATACATACATGCATGCATGCATCCATCCAACCATGCATGCAGCCATCCGTCCATCCATCCATCCATACATACATACATACATACATACATACATACATACATACATGCATGCATGCATGCATGCATGCATACATACATACATACATACATACATACATACATACATACATACATACATACCATCTGTCACTTTTGTGACCTCTATTAATTTTGGCATTAGATTTTAATTTCTAACAAGCCACCCTTTTAAATTTGTTATATATGTATATATATATATATATATTATATACTAGCTGGGCCCCGTGCCGTCAAAAATGATGGCTAATTGTTGTATTTTTTATATATAAATAAGGTACAAAACCAAGATTTTGTTTTAATAATTCTTTTATTACTAATTTTTTTTTAAAAAAAAATCTATCAGCAACTAACATCCTTTCACTGCGTGTTTCCTTCTAAAGAATTTTAATGTTTTCCTTTCTTCTTGTTCGACTTAAGGCCACATAAAGTTGGCCATGACTAAATACCAAACACAGAGAGTTGAAATGCTGTTTGATTTTTCTTTTCAGCGTTGAATATTAACCATCCCAATTCCACGCACACACACATACCCCCCTTTTATATACACACACACATATTCACACAGGGTTGAAACGCTGTTTGATTTATTTTTCAGCGTACAATTTTCATCATCCCACTACCAAGTATGACATCACCCCTTCCTTCCTTATTCATCTATTACTCCTTCCTTTCTCATTCATAAACACAAGAGTATTATTATAGTAGATTATCTCGGTAACCATGAGAGCTATAAAAAATACAAAGCCCAGCAACACTACTGGATCATTCTACACATCTGTATAATTTTTCGCACAATTCCACCCAGCCGTTTGACCGTGAATCCCAAGACAAGAAAATAAACAAGAAAGAATCACCCATGTCAAATTTATATGTATAGATATGTGTGTGTGTGTGTGTGTGTGTATATATGTATGCATGTATGTATATATATGTATGTGTGTGCATAATATATATATCAGTTTTTACTCGTTTCACTCAATAGACAGCGGTTATGCTGAGGCACAGCCTTGAAGAATATGTCGAACGAATTGACATAAAGAATATGTCGAACGAATTGACATAAAGTTTTAAGCATCGTATTTACATTTTCTCTTTTGACGAGCCGCTAAGTTTCGTGTACACCAACACCTCTAGTTAAGCAATCACAAACACACACACATATCTATCTATCTATCTATCTATCTATCTATCTATCTATCTATCTATCTATCTATCTATCTATCTATCTATCTATCTATCTATCTATCTATCTATCTTCTCTCTCTCTCTCTCTGTATATATGTATGTGTGCTTGTGTGTGTGTGTGTGTGTGTGTGTGTGTGTGTGGGTGTGGGTGTGGGTGGGTGTGTTTGTGTATACAGGGTGCATTTTTTGCTAACTTTGTATAATCTTTGTTTCAGGAAATAATAATGAAAGACCCTCAGCTTACTAAAAGAAATGAAGAGACAAGATGTTATTGTGGTTATAAATGCTGAGGATACCGATATAGAAATATCTCGGTTTTTAAAAATTGCCAGATCTTTCGTCTACAAAGTTTGTAAGGAGTTAGAGACAAATATTTTATTACACCTTGTTACATACATGCATGCATATATAGCATACTATATATATATATATAATATATATATATATATATATTATATATATATATACACACGACGATTTTTAGATTCTTCTGTCTACCAAATCAACTCACAAGGCTTTAGTTGGCCCAGGTTTATAGTAGAAGACACTTAACCATGGTGCCATGCGGTGACATTGACCCGAGAACCATGTGGTTAGTTTGGAAGGGAACTTCTTATGACTACACACATACACTATCGCGCGAACATCACACACGCACACACACACACACACACACACACACACACACACACACACATGATCAAATAATAAAATGCTACACCCCATACATTTAAAATGTAAAGTATATATTCATTATTTATTCAAGTTTGAGCCTTACAGCTGGTCCTGTGTTACAATGAGTTATCACATTATCTAAAGAGTTTTCGAGATAATATGATAACGCACGCGGATTTTGGACCAGCTGTTAGCTTAAAGACTGAATTAAAGACACTGTGAGTGTGCGTGTCCGTGTGTGTGTGTTCATTATATGATGTCATATCGGTCAATCGATTAACTGAACGACACTGCGATTTGGCAACATAGTCTCTCTCTATTTATGTCGTACACATTAACAAATGCTAGCAAACCTCGTGAAAAATTCCGTGATCATTTTGAAAACTGTAATTTTGTAAGTACACTGGTGTCAAGCGACATGGACCTTTGCATTCTTTTGGACTGAACACTATGCAAGAAGTGGGTAGACTTGCTTGATGGTCAACTGGTATGTCCTCTACAGCCGTACTTGGATCGAAGTCTTGGAAAGGATACTCCATACTCGCTCCTATATGTCCCTACTAACACAGTTTGAGCCAAACATTTCCATGAGCAAATGTATGGATGACAAACAACATATATGTGTATACGTGTGTGTATATACGTATGTGTGTTCATATTTGTATATGCATATATACATATAAAATGGCGGTGCCCCAGCATGGCTACAGCTCGTGAGCTGAAACTAGAATCAATCAATATATATATATACATATGTGTGTGTATGCATGTATATGTGTGTGTGTTTGTGTTTGTGTGTATGTACGTATACACACACGTATATGCACAGATACATACATATGCACTCACCAGTTGATATATACTTAAGCCAGCACTCTCACACATATGTATAGGAATACATACATGCATGTATACATGCATGTATACATGCATGTATGTATGTCTGTATATATGTATGTATGCGTGGATGCATATATGTATGTACGTACTTACCCATGTATGTATGGGAGTGTGTATGCATGTATGTATGCATGCATGTATGTATGTATGTGTATGTATGTATGTATGTATGTATGTATGTATGTATGTATGTTTGCATGTATGTATGTATTCTGCATTTGCTGCTTGTCCACATTCACTGCAGGTATCTTCCTTTATCAAAGACACTTAATTAACGGACTGCGGTTGTGCACAAAGCAAAATTAAGCTGCAGGTTAATCCACCAGATTAATGATATAAGGTTGTACTTAATTGGATGAGGTGCTGCTGTTCTATAATACATGCAAACAGAGACAAAATCTGTCCATGACAGAACAGATCAAGTTTAAATATGCCAATACTGATAAAACTGTTAAATTTATCTCGTGCAGCTTTGATAATCAATCTGCTACTAATGGGTACCATTCCTCCTTTCCAGCATGATACCACTCCTTCTTATAACAACACAGCTATCTTAACTATAAATTCATCCATTAATTTGCAGCAGTATAAGCTTCTGTCTTCTATCTATGTATCTATGTCTATTCACCTGTCGAAACATTTGTTTCTCTATTTCTCTTTCTTGTCGCGTCCTCAAAGTAGGGGAGCTGAAAGGATTAAAGTCGAGTTACGATGCGATGTGAATGCATCTTTCCTGGGTTGTTTGCGTGGTCGAATTGACTGAGAGCGAGAAAGAGAAGAAAATTAAATAAAGAGAAACTATACCTTCACTGGATTGATAATTTAAGGCACTTCTCTTTCTCTCTCTCTCTCTTTCTCTCTCTCTCACGCGCACGCTTGTCCCACTCTCTCTCTCTCTCTTTCTCCTTTCACTTCTCGCTCTGTAAGTGCGTGCATATATGCATGTATTTATGTATGTATGTATGTATGTATGTATGTATGTATGTATGTACGCTACTCTAAATTATAGTAGACTTTAAGTATTTTTCCCCTAAATTAATTCTGCCACATAAATAGCAAGGAGAAGGAATGTGATTATTTTGGTCCTCTAGTACTCTCTTTCTCTTTTCTCTTTTCCTTGTTTCAGTCATTTGACTGTGGCCATGCTGGAGCACCGCCTTTAGTCGAGCAACTCGACCCCGGGACTTTTTCTTTGTAAGTCCAGTACTTATTCTATCGGTCTCTTTTGCCGAACCGCTAAGTAACGGGGACGTAAACACACCAGCATCAGTTGTCAAACAATGCTAGGGGGACAAACACAGACACATAAACACACATATACATATATATATATACGACAGGCTTCTTTCAGTTTCCGTCTACCAAATCACAAGGCATTGGTCGGCCCGAGGCTATAGTAGAAGACACTTGCCCAAGGTGCCACGCAGTGGGACTGAACCCGGAACCATGTGGTTGGTAAGCAAGCTACTTACCACACAGCCACTCCTGCGCCTATGGCAAATTTGCTAAAAAATTATAATAGTGTATCCTGCATGCCTGAAATCTATATGGTCGTATGCTTCCGAGGAGAGCAGTTTATTTCAAATTGATGTAATGTTTTCAATGAACAATTAAATGGAGCCGCTTGAAACGGCCGTGATGCATTGATACCTGGACAACCTTGTTACTTATTTGCTTACATGTAAGTATGTATGTATGCATGCATGTATGTACGTGTGTGTGTATGTAAGCGTGTATGTATGTATTTCTTTCGCCGAACCACTGAATAACGGGGAACATAAACAAACCAACACTCGATGCTAAAGAACAACAAAAATAACAATACAAACCTATATTGCAGAAATTTAGTTTCACTCAAATCATTTTCCACTTTTAATCACGAAAGGGTCGACTTCAGATTTTTATCATTACAGAATTGATAAAAGTAAAGAGAGTATGTAAATGTGTAGCATTAATCAGCTACATTTTCTTCTATCCAAAACTGATTTTGTGTCTAAAGTAATATATATATATAATTATTATTATTATATATATATATATATATTATAATATATATATATATATATATATATATGGATGGAAGCACTCCGTCGGTTACGACGATGAGGGTTCCGGTTGATCCGAATCAACGGAACAGCCTGCTCGTGAAATTAACGTGTAAGTGGCTGAGCACTCCACAGACACGTGCACCCTTAACGTAGTTCTCGGGGATATTCACCGTGACACAGAGAGTGACAAGGCCGGCCCCTTGAAATACAGGTACAACAGAAACAGGAAGTAAGAGTGAGAGAAAGTTGTGGTGAAAGAGTACAGCAGGGATCACCATCATCCCCTGCCGGAGCCTCGTGGAGCTTTTAGGTGTTTTCGCTCAATAAACACTCACAACGCCCGGTCTTGGAATCGAAACCGCGATCGTATGACCGCGAGTCAGCTGCCCCAACCACTGGGCCATTGCGCCTCCACTATTATATATATATATATATATAGAAAAGGAAATATACGGTACTAAATGTGATACCAGAGTTTCTACATCTTTTTATTGCTTATTCATTAATTGATTTTTGTTCAATGTTACAAAGATGATTAACGAGGAAGAAAAATGTGTAGGAACCAGTTTACTTTGGTGTCTTTATTTTAGGGTCAGAAGAGGAAGAAAATGAAACTTTATTAACTTGGCAGTGAAAATGAGTGGGAGCTTTCCAAAGAATCAACAGAGTAATTGAAGTAAAAAATGAATACATATTCTACAAATTCTTCCTTGCAATTTCGATCACCTTCCATTTGTGTGTGTGTGTCTTTCTCTCTCTCTCTCTCTCTCAAGCTTTTCATTCCCGCCGTGGTCAATAAAGTAAGAACCAGCTAAGCGCTGAATTCTATGTAATCGACGAACACTCTTCCCTTTAAATGTTGCCAAAATTTGAAACAGTTGTTAGCTGGTTCAAAGCGGCGAGTTGGCAGAATCGTTAGCAGGTCGTGCAAAAAGCATTGCAGCATTTCGTCCGTCTTTAGGTTCTAAGTTCAAATTACGCCGAAGCCAACTTTGCCTTTGAACCTTTCGGGGTCGATTATCTAAGTACCTATTTCTTTACAAGGGGCTAAACATAGAGGGGACAAAGAAGGACAGACATAGGTATTAAGTCGATTACATCGACCCCAGTGCGTCAGTGGTACTTAATTTATCGACCCCGAAAGGGTGAAAGGCAAAGTCGACCTCGGCGGAATTTGAACTCAGAACTTAACGGCAGACGAAATACCGCTAAGCATTTCGCCCGACGTGCTAACGTTTCTGCCAGCTCGCCGCCTTAAGTAAGTACCAGTTACGCGCTGAGGTCGATGTAATCGACTTACTCCTCTCCCCAAATTTCAGGTCTTGTGCCTTTAGTAGAAGGAATTATTATTATTATTAGCAGAATCGGTAGAGCTTCGGACAAAATGCTAGGCATCATTTCCTCCGGCACTTTATATTCTAAGTTGAAATGTTGTCGAGGTCGACTTCGCCTTTCATACTTTCGGAGATTGATAAAATAAATTGCCAATCAAGTACTGGGACCGATGTAAACGACTTGGCCGCATTCCCTCAAACCAGTTGGCTTCGTGCCAAACTTAAAATCGTTAATATTAGTTATACTTTTATTGTATTTCATTCACGACCTACCGAATATGGGTAGAGATGACCATCTGCTAACAACTCTTTTAAATCATACGTCATTAAAATTGAGTTATCATTGTTGTTGTTTAGCTTTGGTGAAGCACACCTATAGTTACAGACATTGTTGTTGTTTAGCTTTGGTGAAGCACACCTATAGTTACAGACATTGTTGTTGTTTAGCTTTGGTGAAGCACACCTATAGTTACAAACATTGTTGTTTAGCTTTGGTGAAGCACACCTATAGTTACAGACATTTCAGTCGTGACCATCGTGCTTTTGTATGTCTCAAGGGCTACACTGATCAGTGGAGGCGCAATGGCCCAGTGGTTAGGGCAGCGGACTCGCGGTCATAGGATCGCGGTTTCGATTCCCAGACCGGGCGTTGTGAGTGTTTATTGAGCGAAAACACCTAAAGCTCCACGAGGCTCCGGCAGGGATGGTGGTGATCCCTGCTGTACTCTTTCACCACAACTTTCTCTCACTCTTACTTCCTGTTTCTGTTGTACCTGTTTTTCAAAGGGCTGGCCTTGTCACTCTCTGTGTCACGCTGAATATCCCCGAGAACTACGTTAAGGGTACACGTGTCTGTGGGGTGCTCAGCCACTTACACGTTAATTTCACGAGCAGGCTGTTCCGTTGATTCGGATCAACTGGAACCCTCATCGTCGTAACCGACGGAGTGCTTCCAAATAACAACAGCAGGCCATATTTATTTCTTGACACACCTCCCTTCTCTTCTTCATTTTCTTTTCCTTCCTATTGATCCATCCTCTTCTTATCAAATCTGCTTCTAATTGCTACCCCAACTTTACACCCCTCCCTCTGCTCCTTCCTCCGCCATCTTCAACATTTAACTCTTTCTTCTTTTTTGTTCTCTACTTATTTCATTCTCACCTCCTTCAATTTTTTTTCCTGTGCCTACCTTCTTCCCCTCCTACTTGTCTCTATATCTTCCGCCTCGTCATTATCTACCTTTTTTCCTTCCTGTTTTCTACAAAGCTTAAACTATACTAGTAATCAGACAACCCCAAATTTTCAAACCTCTTCATGTATTTATTATTATATTTACTTATTTATTTATCTATTTATTTATCTACTTAGCTTCCAGTTCCCTACACACACCTTAACAAGAACGCCTTATTCATATTTTAAAAGCGGCGCTGTTTTTATTGATTTACTGTATTAGGGGGTTTAAGATAAGGCATTCACGGGTGAGTTTTTTTTTTGGTGGGGTGGGGGGGGGGAAGAGTTTGTCGTCTAACAGTGAGTATGCGTGTGTGACCTTATAAATATGTATGTATTTTAGATTGTCAATCTGTAGCTGTCAATGTCCACGTGTACACGATCACCCTTTTCTCCCCGTTACCTCAATCCACACATATCTACAGGAAAAAAAAAGGGAACAAAAACAAAATAATAAAAGAAAGATATAGCTCCTTTCCACGTTTACCTCTACAGCACACTTTCCCCAGCCTTTCACTTGATATAGGGTGAATAAGTTGAAGGCACGACGGATGTGAAATGGATGGCGAAACTTAAGGGATCTGAGATTTGAAACCAGGGTAATTTTTGTTATTGTTTTTCTTTTTTTTTTTTGTTATTTCAGAAAAGGGGACGCCCACGTGCTGGGCAGTCAGCCAACTTGGATAAGTGCCACACGACCAGCATTTTGAACGTTTAAAACACACCCGCCCATTCCACACCATTTTCTACCAAAAGGGGGTAGACCTAATTTCGTTTCGTGGTCGGATTAAACGGCATCAGCTGTGTCCGTGTGATTCCAACTGTGTGCGTGTGTTATTGTCGCTCTCCGGCTGCGGCTATCTGCGTGTGTGAGTGTGAGTGTGAGTGTGTGTGTGTGTGTGTGTGTGTGTGTGTGCATGTGAGTGTGTGTATGTATGGTGTGTGCACGCATGCATACAAGCATACAGAGAAATAAACACATACACGCATACACACACATATATAACATATATGTATTGCTTGCTCTGGCTTGGTGGTTAGCTAACTAAATGACCGGGTGAAGGTTATAAATGTATGCTCCAAAGATCGTATTTTTGTATGTATGTATGTACGCATGCAAGCACATTTGTATGTATGCATGCATGTATGCATGTATGCATGCGTGTATGTATGCATGCATGCATGCGTGTATGTATGTATGTATGTATGTATGTATGCATGTGTGCATGCATGCATGCATGCATATGTATGTATGTATGTATGTATGCATGTATGCATGCGTGTATGTACGTACGTATGTATGTATGTATGTATGTATGTATGTATGTATGTATGTATGTATGTATGTATGTATGTATGTATGCATGCATGCGTATGTATTTATGTATTTATGTATGTATGTATGCATGCGTATGTATTTATGTATGTATGTATGTATCTATGTAGCTAGCTACTATGAACGTGAAAGTTTTTTTTTTTTCTGAAAAGTGTTCGTAATTTTCATTCATATTTACATTCTCCGAAAGACGTAAACGAATTAATAACAAAGTGACTAAGCTCTGTTGAGCTGAAGACAATTTCACGGATTTCTGAATGTCGGCCAAATAATGTGAGCATATAGGTTGATGATTATGCGGATATGCTTACATTCATGTAATAGGTGTATATATTTATTTAGTAATACGAGTGTGTATCACTAATCTTTATATACGAGTGAAGGTGTATGTCATATGTAGACCAGAGAAGGCGGCGAGCTGGCAGAAACGTTAGCATGCCGGGCGAAATGCGTAGCCGTATTTCGTTTGTCGTTACGTTCCGAGTTCAAAATCCGCCGAGGTCGAATTTGCCTTTCATCCTTTCGGGGTCGATAAATTAAGTACCACTAACGCACTGGGATCGATGTAATTGACTTAATCCCTTTATCTGTCCTTGTTTATCCCCTCTATGTTTTAGCCTCTTGTGGGTAGTAAAGAAATATATGTAGACAAGAGACTAAGAATGACTTCATTTAATAAAATTAAAACTGAGAATCTTTCAAATGTTTTACAACTCTTTATTGTACTGTACCATTAACCACTTAGATTTGGAGGTTAGGATGCAGTTTGCATTGCTCTTTCTTCGAAAATGCCGCCGTCTCCGGGCTTTTATGGAAATCTTTTGTCACATAACTAACAGCAACTATGATAATAGAATACGTACACATGAGAATCTAGATCGAGGATACAAGAACTGCAAGTTGCACATTAACGTACCATAGATGTATTCATTATATATATATAATAGTATTTTATAAGCTTCCAGCTTATAAGCAATCATCGTGCAACGACTAAAGAAAATAGTCTAATAATTGAGTATAGAGGCTGTCGACGTAAAAAAAAAAAGTCGGTTTTCCCACGCATACGGGAAAAACCACTCTTTTCCGCCGAGGGTTTATATGCCCCATTATTAGACTATTTTCTTTAGTCATTGCACTGTGATCGCTTATAATTTTAAGATTATGAAATACTATTATTATTATTATTTACAGAACTGTAAAATCTGACGCTGTTTATCAAAACCATCTCATAGATACATACGTACATAGATACATACGTACATATATATATATATATATATATATATAATATATATATATATATATTGAGAGAGAGAGAGAGAGAGAGAGCTATTTTTATATGTATATTTACGTATATATTATGTATGTAATTAATTTGCGAAGGCGCATGGCTCAGTGGTTAGACCGTCGAGCTTACGATCGTGAGGTTGTGAGTTCGATTCTCGGACCGGGCTGAGTTTTGTGTTAGCGGTAGAAATGCGTTGCGACGTCACTGGAATCACTGGTGCCAAGCTGCATAGGCTTTTGTCTTTTCCTTGGATAATATCGGTGGCGGGGAGAAAGGAGGTTGGTATGCATGGGCGACTGCCAGTTTTCTATAAGCAACCTTGCCCGGATTTGTGCCTCGGAGGGTAACTTTCTAGGTGCAATCCCATAGTCATTTATGATCGAAGGGGGTGACCCTATGTAATTTGTTGATTATCAATTATTCGAATTGTTCCTAAGAATGAGATGCTGGTTTCCAATAGAAAAAAAAAAACCCCGATTAATTCCAGGAATTCAGATATCAGCAACTGAAGAACTTTTCTAAAGTCTTCATTATGCGAGACTTTTCTAAAGTCTTGCATATTTCTGATGTTACACTTACTGACTGAATTTGCCTAATCCTATTAGCCATTTACCTGTTTCAGTCATTTGACTGCGGCTATACTGGAGCACCGTCTTTCGGCGAACAAATCGACCCCAGGACTTATTCTCGAAGCTCTAAGTTACAGGGACGTAAACACACCAACATCGGTTGTCAAACGATGGTGGGGGACAAACACAAATACACATGCACTCACACACACACATACATACATAAATATATACATACATACATACATACATACATTTATATATATATATATATATAATATAATATATATATATATATATATATATATATATATATATATATATATATACGACGGGTCTTTCAATTTCCGTCAACCAAATCCATTCACAAGGCTTTGGTCGGCCGGAGGCTATAGTAGAAGATACTTGCCAAAGGGGCTACCCGGAGGGACTGAACCCGAAACCATGTGGTTGAGAAGCAAGCTTCTTACCACACAGCCACTCCTGCGCCTATGGTCACCTTTTTTTTTTATATGACAACAACTGTTTTTCGAGATTGCTATTTACATATTTACTAAAATATCCAGGTGCAGCAGGTAAGCATATGAATTTCTAATTTGCATACAGAAACAGTTGTCGATAAAAGGTTTCGTTTCTCTCTGATTTTGTAAAGATGTATACACAACTGTATAACAGCTGACCTATATAATATATATTGTGATTGGGAACAGATTTAGTAACAATGACAAACCGCTTTAGAAGATAAGATTGTATATCGGACGATGGTTGGCTGAATTTGATTAAATAGTTTGTAGCATTTGCTAACCTCCCTTTACAGACTGAGTTCAAATCTTACGTAAAAAAAAAAAAAAATCACTTGTGTATTTACTAGATCAATAAAATAAGCATTAACTATTTTGATATATAAATATGATTTTAGGTTATGAATAAATGCGTTTGAAGGAGATTCATAAGTTATAATCATGAAATAAGCTTTCATATAATGAACTATTGCATAATCATGACGCAAAGGCCTTACATATAATTTTGTGTACATGAAATGTGTCAAAACTGCGCCAGTAACGCTACAAAACAGTCTGTTTAGTTGTCTGTGTATTACCTTTGATCAACAAATCGATGTAGCGTCTAAATATCAGTCTGATGGATGAATATGAAGTTAACTGTTGCCACATTTTTTCTTTTTTTTTTATGTAGCGGGTGTTGGCTAAATCCGGGTATAATAAACACAAGTAAAATTATTTTGCAGTTAGGCTGAATGTTTTTGCAAGCTTTCCATGTAATATATTTTCAAACACTCTAATGTACATATACATACATATATGTATATGTGTGTGCACGCGTGTAATTTTTCACCTTCCCATTCCCTTTTCATGCAACCAGATCCTGCTGATTTCATATCATTTCCTATTGCTCTTTCACGCGTTTATCGTTCTGACCATAAGTATTCAATGTTGCTCTAGGCCCAAGGCCCAAAATTTGGGGGGAGGGAGCCAGGCGATAAGATCGACCCCAGTAAGCAACTGGTATTTAATTTAAGGCGGCGAGCTGGCAGAAACGTTAGCATCCCGGGCGAAATGCTTAGTGGTATTTCATCTGCTGCTACATTCTGAGTTCAAATTCCGCCGAGGTCAACTTTGCCTTTCATCCTTTCGGGGTCGATAAATTAAGTACCAGTTACGCACTGGGGTCGATGTAATCGACTTAATACCTATGTCTGTCCTTGTTTGTCCCCTCTGTGTTTAGCCCCTTGTGGGTAATAAAGAAATAGGCATTTAATTTATCGAGCCGGAAAGGATGAATTATTAACATTCAGTAACTGTTTGTCCCAGTTTTGCTCCATAACACCGTGTTTTACGTCGTAAAACTTATTTGTTTTCCAGTGGCGAAATCGCAGTGACTCTCGATGCACGTGCGTCATCGAGTGTGTATGTGCGTGTGTATCTCTGTGTGTATGTGAGTGTGTGTGTGTGTGCGCTCGCTCGCTCGCGTGTGTTTGTGCGTATACGTGTCGATTTTTATGTGAGGCTAATCATACCCAGAATTGACATTTAGATGTTTACAGTCATATTTCTGATTAATTAAGTAGACTAGGATGTTTTGATATCAACATTCTAAGGTAAGGTCTTCAAATAACTAACTGTAGAACCTATAGAATATATGTTTCGAGTATTTTGAATTATGTTCTCTTTATTTATGTATCCATATACACACTCGGACACACACACAAACACAAAAACACACAATCACACACATATGTACTGAGGAGCCCATAAGAAGGGCGAAATGGCGTTATCTACAACTACTAGGAAAATTAGATGGAGATATTATTTCATACGCTCTGTCACTCATAAACATGACCTCTTTTAATAATTAAAATATATAAACTGTGAAACTGTTCTCTCCCCTTAAAGGGAATCTTCACCCTCTCTTCGATTTTTTAGTAAACTCTCTTTGTCTTTACCCCACTCTTACTCCGAAAGCAAATGTAGATGGCAGCACTAACAGTCACCAGTAAAATTTCCAACGTATATATACACAGAAACACACATATACGCACAGATTCACATACCTATTCTTGTGTGTGCGTGTATGGACTCAAGGGAGGCCAAGTGGCATGCTGATAATGTCTATTGAGGCAGAGACACGTGTCCGCAGCGCCCGTTATCGCCAAAACATCAAACCTTTCTTAATGTTATGCCAATTTCTCAGAATCCTTGATTTCTGATGCTAGCTACTCTTTTCATTTGGAGCTGGTCGCAATCGCCAAGAGGCATGTATTTACTTTTCCCTCGAATGGGATTCAATAAATCAACATATATATTTTATATAGCAATATGCATACATTAATTCGCCATTATTGTGAGAATGTATGTATTTGCGCGTGAGCGTGTGTGTGTATACACAAATATACTAATATGTCTGAACGTTTATACAGCCGAATACAAATACGTACACTCTCACTCACACATACAGACACAACTATGCAAACATATGTTTGTGTATATATATATATATATATATATTATATATTTTATATATATATATTTATGTATTATATATATATATTTATATATAATATATTTTATATATATATATACATATAAATAAATATATATATTATATATATATATATACACACACACATACATTAATTACTTGTGTAAATAATATGCGTATGGATATATATATGAGGTATATATGTGTATGTGTGCATGTGTGTGCGCGTGTGTGTAATGAATGTACACACTCATACATTTTTATGTATTTACACATATATGTATATATGTCCGTCCGTATATAAATATATAAATATATCTTTACACACACACACACGCACACACACACACACACACACACCACACACACACACACACACACACACACACACATGCACACACAGTGGCAGACACTTAAACAAGAATTCTAGTGTTCATATATCTGAAAGTCCATGTGAGAGAACACATGGAGACATTGCCCTTAACCTTATTCGACCCCCAACCTACGTCCTATGTAAAGCTTTGTGAAACGTCAATACCATCTGTTGCATAGTCTAGGTTTGTCGAGAAATGACATGAAAGTTAAGGTAGGGAAGTTAGCTAGCGCGTGTGCGCGCTATTGTGCGTGTATGCAAATATATGTTTGTGAGTGTTTTTGCGCGTCTGCATGTAGTTTATGTGCATGGTGTTAGTACACTTCTGTTTATGCGTTTGCATTGCACCTATGCGCTAGAGAAAGGTGGGTAAGAGTCTAAAGATATTATGTTGCTAACGCAGCAGCGGTAGCAACAGGAACAGCAGAAGTAGGAGGAGAAGGAGAAGGAAGAAGAGAAGGAGGAAGAGGAGGAAATGTAATGGGTCATTTCCCATACCTTTTTTTTTCTTAAGAGCTGGTAGGGTGCTTGTAAATGAGTAGAAGCATATATCGACATATATTTTATTGGTATTCGTATCTACTCGAATGCTATCATAAAGGCACCCTCATTAGCTCGTCTTGAACCTAATTGAATTAATTAGTGATATAGTATATTGAAACAGTAGAGCGCCATGGTAGACACCTTGCTGTATCTAATTCTGTACGTCGCTATTCTTAATTCTTATGCTCTAGATGTAAGTTTGTCTTCACAGCCTTCTGGCTTCGACAAAATAAGCACAAATGAAACACTGGCTCGATTCAATGAAAGCAAACGATTATATGCCTGGTTATTAAAAATTAAGGAATACAGTTAAGCCTATATATGATACTTAAACTTTAAGAAAAGCGAGTCTAAACTAATGGAATGATACGTTCTCAAATCACCACGAGAACGATTGACGATTCGTAGACATGGCTGTGAGATTAAACATTTCACCTCGCAACAACGTGGTATGAGGTTCGATTTCTTTATACAGTACCACGAAGAAATGGTTTTACTATAGGCTCTAATTCCTCTAAGTCTTTAGAACGAAATGTGGAAGACAGTACACAGCTGTTTGAAAACCTTCGGTTAGTTATTGATATTAGGTTTAAGAGTTCATATATGTCGACCATCATCTGGAGCTTGAGTGCCTATAGCGGAGCTCAAACTGATGCCAGCATTCAGGTTAGGTCTCTGTTCTATGGATAAGTTCCTGAGAAATGGAGGAAGTTATCGTCACTCGAATCTCAGTACAAGGGCCAAGTATGTTATTCCGTCCTTTCACTAAGCCTTCAAAAGAATCGCCAGTCACTTATGTGTATAAGTAGACACTCGACTACCATCGGCAGTATCACATTAAGATTTGACATACCGTCTTAAGAAAAAGTAGAGTCACTTTGAATGATTTATCCGAGATACATTATGCATGAAGGAAAGATGGGATTGTCACGGTTAGACCAGCATTTGAATTTAAATTCAATGGGAACACAGAGAAATGTGTACGAAAGGTAGGATATAACACTTATCGATACATATTGTAGCGGTTGTCGTGTTGTCAACTCTGACCGAGTAAATGTACACAAAAAGGCCAACTCGACATTATAAAACTGTGTCTTAGGACTACATAATAATGTCCTTTCTAATTTAAGACTGTAGGATGTAAATTAAAGTGAAATTTTCCCTGTTATTTCTAGCGAATTGAACGGTCATGTATAGTTTGCCATGCTTTGTATTTTAGTGCTGTTTAGTAACAGGTGACAATAGTTGAAGTTGTAATGTTTATAAGAAAGATAATGACTTCACAATATTCAATTTTTCTATGGTATATAACTAAAGCATTGGTTTTTGTCAAACTAAATCCTCATCGTCTTTACAATTATTGCGTTTGTTGTTTGTTGATGTGGTAAGCTTCAGAAGTGCAGACGTTGCAAAACTGTTTCCATAAACTTGTTTTAAAATTAGTTAACACCGATAATCTCTTGAAAGAAAACAGACATAATACAAACTCAGTGTCGTCTATAAATAAATCATAACCTTTCCCTTAATAAGAAAATATTCTTATTTTATAATAATAGTTGTTTTTTTCTCATATATGTTTTGAATACTGATGCCCCGACTCATCTTCGCAATTTGCTCTTGTGATATTTCCCCACCCATCGTCTGGTTGCAGATAAAATAAATCGACTTAACAGAATATTTAGAGCGTTGGGGAAAAAGATGCTTGGCGTTATTTGTTTCGTCTCTTCACATTCTGAATTCAAAACCTACCAAAGTCACGTTTGCCCTCCATCCATCCGAGAATAATAAAATAAAAATAAAACAAACGGTGAAGTGCTGGGGTCGATGATATCCATTCGTATTGACTAAGCTCTTCCTCCACATTGTTGACCTTATACTTAAATTTGAAATAACTGATATTTTGTTATTTTTAGTGTCTAATGTCCTTTGGAATTGCATTAAAAACATGTTAAGAGTTTTTGTTAGAGTATCTGAAGTACATTGTGGTATCTACGTTCAAATCCAACCGAGTCGAGTTTGCCTATAATTTTTTTCGGGGGGTTACAGAAATAATGATCACTAAAACGCTGTAATCAAACTACCACCTTACCCCAGAATTCCTGGCTGTTGGCCTATATAAGAAATCAACATGTTATGTACACTTACATCGACACCAGTGAGGAACTAGTATTTATTTTATCGACTTCAACATAATATGAACTCAAATCATAAAGGCAAACGAAAAGCCGCTGAGCATTTTACCCGGTGTGCTATCGATTCTGTCATCTCAGCGCCCAAATTTGTTTCGCTTAATACTGGCTTTAAATTTTGGCACAAGGCCAGCAATTTTGAGGCTAAATCGATTACGTGAACCCCAGTACACAGCTGGTAATTATTTTATTGAGCTCGAAAGGCTGAAAGGCAAAGACGACTGCGGTGGAATTCGAACTCAGAACCCAAAACGGACGAAATGGCGTTAAGCATTTTGCCCGGCGTGCGAACGATTCAGCCATCTCGCGGCCTTTTTGTTTCATTTAATAACTGTAATATTAAATATTCTTAGCATCAATATTCTTCCAATTTTGATCAGAAAAGACAGAAGCCTACATCCTTGAAGAGTACAGCAAGTGACTAAGGGTGAAGTGATTCGTGTCTGTCGTTCATATTGTTGGGGCTTATTGTTGATAATCTCCCTTTTTGTTCGCCGTTCCTTTCACTATATGCACTAATTATGATATTAATTCCATACAGGTCAAAAGTACACAGAAACCAGAGGAAAGAATTGTTTGAAATTGATTGTGATGAGGTCTGTGCATTTTCCAAGAGAAGTAGCAAAGTAAATGAAATATAGGGAAAAAAGAAAATGTAACGGTACTAACAAATCGTACCGAAACTTTATATGTACAACTACCAAGCTTCATCATGCAACCGAAACGAAATTGCAGGACATAAAGATGTTAATTTTTTTTCAATTTATTTAGCAGCATAAGTAGTACAAAATCACGGAGGAAATTCTATTGCACATAGCATTACTATATATTACATAAGTTATGAATACTTGCATATATATATATATATATAATATATATTATATATAACACATTCATGGGTACATACATACATATATATATATATATATACATATATATATATTATATATATATATTATATATAACATAATATATATATAATATCTATATATATATAATATACACACATCATGGGTACATACATACAATATATATATATATATATATACATATATATATATATATATATATATATATATATATATATATATATATATATATAATATATATACTATATATATATATATACATTCATGGGTACAAATATATATATATATAGATATACACAGTCATGGGTACATACATATATATATATGCATATATATACATACACACATACATGAGCCATACAATATATCCAGCCACATATATATAATGTATATTTATATTATGTGAGCGCACACAGATACCTACACAAACAAGCATACACACACACACACACACACACACACACACACCACACACACACACAAACAAGCACCACGCGCACACACACACATATGATAAAGTACCGTGATTCTTAAGACGTCATTAAATCACCGCGCGTAATTACGAATCAATTCAATTGCGTTTACTCGTCTTCAAGAATAAAGTCAGAAACAATACAAAACGACTAAGTGAATTAAAATATCTTAATCCCAGAACTGAACCGATCTTAGTACACCACCTGACAGGGATCGACTATGCTAAGCTATGGAACCAGTACGCTTTCACACATGCAGTGACACGAAATATACACAAATATTGCAGTAACATTAATGCACACACACATATGTATGTGTATATGTGTGTATCTGTGCGCGCGTGTGTGTCTAAAAGAGATGTGATAGATTCATAATCGATCAGTGAATATATAACCCATTATATACTCTGAGATTATCGGTTTTATTATTTTAACCGTTCAGTGCGTTTACCTGTAGATTTAAATGATGACGATAAATGAAACATGACCGTCTCATAAAATACACAAGGCTTTGATCCCTTTGTATTCTCCCAAACGATTATCGTTGTCAGTCAAAGGAGACATTGAAATAATGTCCCCCTTGGCAACAGATGGACAACGAGTGCATGTCAACAGACT
>NC_043003.1:34517150-34522150 GCF_006345805.1 Octopus sinensis
CTGTATCACGCTGAATCTCCTCTTAACCACATGATTCCGGGTTCAGTTCCACTGTGTGGCACCTTGAGCAAGCAACTTCTACTATACAGCTTTGGCCCGATTAAAGCTTTGTGAGTAGATTTGGTAAATAGAAATCGAAAGGAACCCGTCGTGCATATGTGTGTGTGTCTGTCTGTGTGTATGTATATATATATATAATGAATATATATATATGTGTATATGTATATGTATACATATATGTATACACACACATATATATATATGCACACGTGTATGCATGTATGTATGTTTGTGGTGTGTCTGTGTGTTTGTGTGTATCTTTGTGCTTGTGTTTCTCCTATCACACCGCTTGACAACCGGAGCTGGTGTGTTTACGTTTCCGTAACGTAGCGGTTCGGCGAAATAATCTATGGTGTTAGGTAACTAATGTACCTGTAATTGTTTTTTGCTGTATATGTGTGTGTATGTGTATTTGTTTCTTTACTTGTGGGAATGTATGTATGTATAGATGTATAGATGTATAGATGGATGGATCGATGGATGGACGGATAGATAGATGGACATATGCATGCATGTATGTATGTATATATGTATCTCGAACTAGTAACTAAAACAGAACTGAAATCATTCTAAATATCTTTTATTAATGAGGTGATACCCCACAAGAGCATAGTGGTTTCAATACATTTCTGTATTCCCTAAAAGGTACAAATAAATGTATATAAAATGAAACAACCACTTAATTATGTACTAACACAGGAAATATAAGCTGGAACAAACATAAACATAAAATCGTGGCAATATCAAACGAAGGAGGGCTGCAGATTAGACGCACTCATGTATATGATAGCCTGAGGCAGTCAGAGTGTATAGGATTCCGCAGAGCGGGGGAGGACTTATCAGAAAGAAATGGTAACTAAGACAGAGAGAGGGGGAGAGAGGGGAGAGGGAGAGATAGATAGATGAGAGAGAGAGAGAGAGAGAGAGAAAGAGAGAGAGAAACAGGTCTATATATGAAGTTAAGAAATTCCAACATTAACGGTTAAATGATAAGATTTATCGCGACTTAGAAGGAAATGAATTTTGCCTAGTATATACAGAAAACATTTATTAGCATGCAGATTTTTCTAATTATGTGCGGCAGAAATTTAACAATCATTAAAATCAAACAATTAATGACATTAAGTTTACTTAATTAGATTACAATCAAAGAATTAAAGATATTACGTTTACTCAATATCGTTGTCTGATTCTAATCTGTGTGAGTGATAACTGTCACAAATAAATAACAGGCTTGCATACTAATCATTATAGCCATGACTGTTATCCTCTGGATTGTTATCACTCTTACATTTAAGCATATCTCTTTACCCATTTCTATAATATACAGTTCCCCACAGCCACGTAATTTCGGGTTTAGTCCCACTTATACTTCGAGGCGAAACAATGATTTCTGAATGAATTTTTGCAGATGAAAGCTCGTTTTATATATATATGTGTGTGTGTGTGTGTGTGTGTGTGTGTGTGTGTGTGTGTGTATTGATAAAAAGGGTAAGACAACAAAAGAAAGAAAGAAACCTCGATATTATGTAAATAGAGGAAATTATCTGTAAATGTAATATGTGACAATCATTCGGTAGCCATGATAAAAATTCCGTGTTTCGGATGCCGAGCTGGAAATCCACGCCGCCATCTCTTCAGTTATAAGGCCATCGGAAAATTGCTATGAAAAACGACTTGGGTGTGCGGGCGCGCATGTGTAGGTATGAACATGCGCGCTTACGCGAATACTATGAACTCTTTTACCCTCTTACTTTTACTTCCTTCCTTTACTTAGCGGTCATTCAAATAGCTCTTTTGTCTTAATAACGGTCAATCACACAGTAATTTCTCTTTGTATAACGGTAATTTTTCATAACATTTTCCCGATGGCCGGATAACTGAAGAGATGGCGGCGTAGATTTCCACCTCGGCATCCGAAACTCGGAGTTTTATGATGGCTACTGAATAATTGTCACATATTATATATACATATATAAAAGTCTACAATACAAGGGATATATATATATATACATATACATATACATATATATATATCCTCTCTTACCATGTCTCTTTCTATATCCATTCAGGATACCCTCCGGGTGTTATCCATTAGTCTGCTCTGTTTTGCCGAAAGACCGTATTTATTCCGTCAATCGTTTTAAATTACATTTGTTTACTTTCGTACGCCCGCTCTGTATCGTTTTGTTTGCTCGAGCCCTAATTCTCTGCAAATTTTTGTGGGTGCCGCCGATATGCGAAGTTCTCAGTCTTATCATTAAAGTTGTGAAACATTTCAGTTGATAACTGATGAAGAATTAGGATCCTTCTGTGTCTGACCTACGCGCACGTGTTTTTTGTATTTAATGCATTTTGAGTAACTGAACGCCATACATCCTGACTTTATGAACAGTGTATATATATATATATATATATATATATATAACAAGAACTCGTCATACCTGCTCTCCTATACGCTAGTGAGACATGGGTTATTACGAAGAAGATAGAACGTCGATTGGCTACGACGCAATGGGCCGTGATAAGATCCCTACTAGGAAATATCATTACAAGAGCATATTCGAAATAATATAATTCGAGAACGGAGCGGAGTGAACAATGTGATTGCAAAATACGGAAATCACAAGTTCCGCAGGGCCAGACATGTAGTAAAGTTTATAGACAAAAGGTGGACCCGTGCAGTTACCGAGTGGTATCCAAGAGATTAGAAAAGGCCACTTGGAAGGCCTCCACTACGATGGCAACGCGATTCACTGTATTTTCCGGTCTATAAAGTGCATCGCTATTTAAGCAGCAGGGCCGAATTTGGGGTAAAATTTTGGTTTTATCCACACATAAAGCGCACAAGTGTTTAAAAGACTTATAGAGCTACTGGTCCGCAGTTAGCTTCTTTTTTTTGTTGTTGTTGTTGATGTGTATGTAGTTTCAAAATGCCTTATTTTGCAACTATGAGATATATTGTTATTGCTATGATTTTATCTTACTATTATCCACAACAAACACATTTTTTTTCAATATTAAAGTCTTTGTTATATTAAAAATAACATTATCAAAACATGAAGGTAAAACAAAACAAATATGCTTTGTTTTCTTCCGGGAGTCATTGTACTATAGCAGAAGTCTTTCGCGTTGTTCACCGACCGACCTTTCCTCTGAAAAAATCAGTGGAATCACTCGATCTCCATACACAAATTATTTTCCTCCTGATACTTATAAAAAAAAATACACACATTAGGCGCACCTTTCTATAAGCCGCACGCTAAATTTCCCAGGTAAAAATAGCGGCTCATACACCGGTAGTTAAACAATTTGAGTCAAAATGGAAAAGAACGGAGCAATCGAGACAGAATTGGAAGCGCATTGTGACCAGCGATGTATAACTGTATCTGATGGTGTGTTCGATACTGTGATACTGTGCTGTATGTATGTAGATTATGGTGGGTAGACAAGAAATGAGAGTATGGACAAAACATATACATACATACTTAGCATCTATCTATCTATCTATCTATCTATCTATCTATCTATCTATCTATCTATCTATCTATCTATCTATCTATCTAGTGATTAGGCGACATAATGCCTCCATTCATCTTCCCACATGACCTCAGACTCAGCACCGAGGCTTACATCAAATGCCTGGAGGAGGTAGTGCTGCCCTAGGTCAAGAGGGTGGCTGCTGGAAGAACCTATGTTTAGCAACTGCACTCTGCATCATGCCACACAAGCAGAGGAACCCAGTCATGGCTGTCAGACAATTTCTGTGACAGCATCACTCCCAACATCTAACCATGTAACTCCCCAGACTTACAAACCTCTTGATTATTATGTGTGGGGCGCAGTTGAGCGAGAGACCAACAAAACTCCTTGTAACACCAAGGATTATGACAGCATTCAGCAACTTAAACAAGGAGACTCCCCAGACGAATTGCAGATTTCGAAGTCGTCTGGAGGCCGTAGGTGAAGTCAATGGCGATTTTATTGAATAAATTCACTCTGTATTATTTCAAGATAATTTTGGTAAATATATCTCTTAAAATGAGATGTCCATGTTATTCTCATTTTTGCGTAATTTAGACGACAGTTCATTCACCGCACCCTGTACATATATATATATATGTATATATGTATATATGTATATATATATATATAATATATATATATATATATATATATATATATATATATATATAATATATATATATATGTGTGTGTGTATTATATCCATATATATGTGTGCCTATGTATGTGTATATATATATAACTCACATATCTACTTACACACAGACACACGCGCGCATGCTCACACACACATCAATATTCATGCATATGTAGTTAAAAAAAGATGTGCATGAATGCTGTAAATTCTTAATTCTGACGGCTTTGTAAACATTTCGTACATGATGTTAATCTAGGAAATTATTATGATAGAAAAATATCTGCTAGCTCATAACATGTTTGGAAACCGTTACTATGAATTACGTTCTCTTGGTAACGAAATTCCCGAAAGAAATCTCTTGAA
The DNA here is from genome assembly GCF_006345805.1 of Octopus sinensis. Lineage (NCBI taxonomy): Eukaryota > Metazoa > Mollusca > Cephalopoda > Octopoda > Octopodidae > Octopus > Octopus sinensis. The sequence goes on from NC_043003.1 coordinate 34,521,736, forward strand.
TTCAAAAGCCTGAAAGATATCTATAGAAGTCCCGACCAAAGGCCTCTGATCAAGGGATAGTTTATAAAGGTTAGCGTGAAATATCAAACGTCATCAGGCTTTAACAAACTGTTAAATTCACTGATGGCGTTGTCGATCCCACCAGAGTGATTCTTGTAAATATAAGGTCAAGGACCTTGAGGTCTAAACGTCAAATTCATTGAGGCGATTGTTGTTATTAAAGATGTGTTCTTGATGCTGCTACTGTTGTTGTTGTTGTCGTTGTTATTGTTGTTGTTGTTGTTGGAGGTGGTGGTGGTGTTGGTGGCGACGTTGGTGTTGGCATTGGTGGTGGTGGTGATGAGGACGGCGACAACAACGACGGCGACGATGATGATGATGATAGCGTTAGTGATCGATGAGAATGATGGTGATG
>NC_043003.1:34524650-34537150 GCF_006345805.1 Octopus sinensis
TATATATATTATATATATATTATATATATAATTATATATATATATATAATATATATATATATTATATATATTCACACACACACAGAGACGTCGTTCTATGGTAAGAAGCTTGCTTCTCAACCACATGGTTTCGGGTTCAGTCCCACTGCGTGACACTTCCGGCAGGTGTCTATACTATAGCCTCAGGCCGAATGAAGCCTTTTGAGTTGGTCTGGTAGACGGAAACTGAAAAAAAGCCCGTCGTATGTGTGTGTGTTTGTTCCCCCGCCATCGCATGCCAACAGATGTTGGTGTGTTTACGTGCTCGTAACTTAGCGGTTCGACAAAAGAACCGATAGAATAAGTACAAGGCTTACAAAGAATAAGTCATGGGGTCGATTTGTTCAACTAAAGGCTGCAGTCAAATGAATGAAACAAATAAAAGAATAAAAGAGTATTTGTATATATCGATGTGTGCTTATCTTTGTGTCTGTGTTTGTTCCACCATCACCGCTTGACAACCGGTGCTGGTGTGTTTACGCGCACAGATACATACATGCATACATACACAAACACATACATACATACATTGTTGAAATTTATAGAAAAACAAAAGAAGACAGGTGTATGAACAACAAGCAAGTGTATTAGTTTGACGCTCGGGAAAAATGAAAAAGTCTTTCACGTTCAGAGCATACGTTCTTCAACAGAAAGGAATAAGAGAAAATAAACAGAGAGAGAGAGAAAGAGAAAGTTTTAAAAAACTTGTAGATTTCACCGGCCCAACTTGGCAAATGATTGGAAAAAATGAGATTGAAAGAATATATATATATACACACACAATTATTTTCAGTTTTACTTAATTTCGTTGTAGTGATCATACATACGCTTTGGAATGTGAAAATGCTTTATCGTGCTTTTAACAACTGTACAGATCGCCTGCACATCGTAATGCAGGTAGGAATCACAATTCTATAAAATATATTACATCTGCGAGGCGGCCATCGTTGAAAAATCTTATTCAGAGTAATATCAGTATTGACCTTAAGCTATATAATAAAAACAATATCCTCTTCTGCAATTCTTTGACCTTGTACCAAATAAAAATGCAATGACTTGGCAGAAAACTTTGGACACTGTTCAAAATGCTCTGCGGTATATATTTATATTTTTGTACGCTCTTAGGTCAAACTTCGCAGGTGTCAGTAAAATAAACACTGCATCCATACTATAAACACCATTCAAGATTTTTGAGCCATTCTAATTGTTAATATTGGTTTCAAATTTTGGCACAAAGCCAGTAGTTTCAGTGAATGGAGTAAGTCGATTACATCGATTCCAGTGATCAGCTGGTACTTATTTTATCCACCCTGAAAGTATGAAAGGCAAAGACGACCTCAGCCGAATTTGAACTCAGAACGTAAAGATGGACGAAGTTCTGCGAAACATTTTGTCTGGCATGTTAACAATTCTGTTTGCTCACCGCCTTAATTTAGTCGCTGATAATCGTTTTAAATTTTGACACTCCTCTCCCCACAGTGTTCAACTGATAATTATTTTTTAGAACCCGAAAGTATAAAAGACAATGTAGACCTCAGCGGAATGCACACTCAGAACATATAGACAGATGAAATGCAATATGACCGGCGTGTTAACAATTCTGCCTGTTTGCCGATTTGAGCTTCATCCGACGACCTAGCAGAATCGTTAGCATGCCGGATATATTATTTTGCGGTTATTTTCGTCCGTCTTTAGGTTTTGAGTTCAAATTCCGCTGAGGTCGATTTTACCTTTCGTCCTCTCGGGTTTGATGAAGTAAGTACCAGATGAACACTGAGGCGGGTGGTCGATGAAATCGACTTAGCCGCCCCCCCGGTCTTGCTGGCCTTGTGCCAAAATTTGAAACCAATATAAAGAATAATGGTAATGGAAAAAAGTTGGTAGAATCATTACCGCGGCGGATAAAAAGCTTAGCGGTGTAACTACAGTTTTACGTGCTTTACGTTCAAATACCGTTTAGATCGATTTGCTCTTCAGCCTTTCGGGGTTAATATAATAAATACCAGTTGAGCACTGGGGTGGATGGAATCGATTAACGCCCTTCCCAAAACATTCAGGTCTTGTGCCTATAATAAAAAGAAATAATGGCTTCAAATTTTGGCACAATGCCAACATGTTTCTGGAGGGAGGCGTAAGTTGATTACAACGATACCAGTGATATTCTGGTACTTATTCTATTGACTCTGAAAGGGTATGAAAGGCAAAGTGGACCTCGGCGAAATTTGAACACAGAACATAAAGACGGACGAAATACCGTTAAACATTTCGCCTGGCTTGCTAACGATTCTGCCAGCGAAGTGCCTTAATGTTAGAAAGAAATATTAGAAATAGTGATTCATTAGCTGAGATGGACGGGTCATTACTTGGACCATTAATCGTGATTTTTATTTTAAAACAATTTTATCACTCTCTATACACGGATTATTTGCTCTACCTCTTTGGAACTTGACATATTTAACCACTATTTGGGTGTTTAAACGAACAAAGTACATTATAAGAAAACAAAAATAAAATTGTTGCAATGGCTTATTATGGGATTCTAAGTTAAGAAAGAAGTAGAAAGCCTGAAGTTAATTCATTATGTCACTGTGACATTAACTGACATTTTAATCCTAAATTATCTCATCAATCATCATTATTAGTAGCTTGAAATTATTTCTTCTACTTGTCGTTGTGTAAATTTGATCATCCGTATATTACCTCTGTGTGTATATGTATGTGTGTATGTGCGTGTGTGCGTGCGTGTGAGTGTGTGTGTGAGTGTACATGTGTGTATACGAATATGCATACACACACACATATATATATATGCATGTATGTATATGTTTATATTTATGTAAGTGTATGAAATATGTGTATGTGAATATATGAGGGTGAATATAAGGCTGAGAAGAGGCAAATGCAAGGACAGAGAAAGAGACAGACAGACAGAGACGGATGGAGAGATAGGGACAGAGAAAAAACAAAAAGAAAGAAAGGAAGAAAGAAAGAGAGAAGAAAGAAAGGAAGATAGAAAGAAAAAGATAATAAACAGAGAAGAAAATAACCAAAAGCACCTTTGAAGAGTTAATTAATATTCATACTATCGAGCATTACGTATTCCACACGAGTTCAAATCCCACTGGGTTCAACTATCCTTTCATTACCACAGGGTCAATAGAGTAAGTACAAGGCGTATACTGAAATCGATTCTGTCAACTATACATGTCTCACACAAATGTGCAATGTTGACAATATACATACCTATATATATATATATATATACACATATATACATACATACATGCATATTTATATATGTATATGTGTGTATATATATATGTGTGTGTGTGTGTATATATATACTGTGTGTAGGATGTGTGTGTGTGCGCGCGCGCGTGGTCAGAAATCGGTTAGGCATTCTTTATATATTTCCTTATATCGTTACCCTCACTATATATCGTAGCTAGTAGCTAGGTATGACAACAGGATTTGCAATTTCAGGATTTGTAATTGTCAGCCCTGATCAAACTGACCGTTAATCAGCGGCGTTGAAAATAGCCTTTCTTCTTTAGAGGTGTGATGAAGTACAATATTTCACTGTTATATATATATATATAGAACCGTTGAATTAAGCAATACAACTTTGTTTCACCTTAGATTTGAAACTAGTATTATATATGTATGTATGTATATAGTATTCAATTTCAAAACCTTTCTATATGAGTGCATCTGTGTTGTGTGTGTGTATGTTTGTTGTGTGCCGTAACTAGTTATATTAAAAGAAGCACAGCATTGTCAATAAGCCAAATGTGAATATAATACACGAACAAATGTGAGAAATTAACGGAATGAATGGAAAACAACACAAGGTGGTGCCCCAGCATGGCCACAGCTCATGAGCTGAAACTAGAATCAATCAATCAAAAGGAAAAATGAAAGAAAATGGAAATTGGATCAACAATCAATCAATCACCCAGTGAATCAGTCACTATATATATATATATATATATATATATAAAAGAGAGAAAGAGAGAGAGAGAGAGAGAGAGAGAGAGAGAGAGGAGAGAGAGAAAACAGAAAGAGAAAAATTGATGGAAATAAGAATGAGTTGAAGAAAATTTTAAATTAGTTCTATCCAACGAAAGAAAAGTAAAAAGTAAAAGTGAAGAATATCAGAAAAGAAAACAGGGTTAGAATGTCCGAATAATAAAAGAAATATGTCGAAAATCAAAATTCCACTTACTCACCACCCACCCACCCACCAAAAGTCAACATGATAGAAAACATGGAAATAATAAAAGAAAAAAAATAAATAGAGCAAAGTCAAAAAAACCTAATTAAAAGAATCAAGCAATCGCACATATAGTTCATATTTAAGGGGCGGTGTGAGAAAGCTGACTTCATGTGTCGCCTGATCAATTGTCTACAGTTGTTGCTTCTGGCTAAAAGCAAGAAATATTTGCAATTGTTTCTTGTTTTGTTAATATCTTTATATTTAATTATATACTTTATTATTTATTTTTATATGTTGTCGTAGCCACATCGGCAATATAGTTATTTGTTTCGTATTGGTTTGCCATCATTTTATTTTCATTTTATTATTTTTTTTTTTTTACCCCGGAACTCTCAATTGATTTTCCTTGCTTGTCTTTATATTTCTGTTTTCAATTATAAGATTCAGTAATAGATGAGTCCTTAGAAAGGGAAAAAAGCATAATATCTGCTCTAAGTTTCGCCATCATTATATACGTTAATATCTGAAGGTCTCATCAGGATCACATACAGTGTCCTCGCTTATATTATCAACATCATCATTGTTACCATCACCACGAGCCAATGAGAAAGCTTCTACGTGGTCAGTCAACCTGCTGGAAGGGGCAAATATATCTTTTACATATCCTACACTGCAGTCAGAGAAAAGAGATGGACATATCTCGTCATTTACATCCAAACAAAATGAGCACATATAATCGTAGATATACGAATAATACATGGATGAAACATATTTGATCTTAAATCTGGACAATCAGAAAACGCCGAGGACTGAACAAGACTCAGAGTGGCACTCCGTCGGTTACTACGAAGAGTGTTCCAGTTGATCCCATCACGGAACAACCTGCTCGGAAAATTAACATGCAAGTAGCTGAGCATTCCACAGACGTGAGTACCCTTTACGTAGAACGGTACGCGTGTCAGTAAGATTTAGCATGAAACAGAATGTGACTAGGCTGGCCCTTTGAAATACAGACGCTACTCATTTTTGCCAGCTAAGTGTACTGGAGCAAAATAAAGCTCCTTGGTCAAGTACACAACGCGCTGCCAGGTATCGATCACACGGTCGTATGGTCGTTAGCCGAATACCCAAACCAGTAAGCCGCCGACCAGACTAACAGATGTTGTTGTACATCGCTGGTCACAATGTGCTTCCTCGCATTGTTGACACTCTTGAATGATATCACCACGCTAGGAAGGCGGACAGGCAAACATACGCCCTGAACGGAACGCCAGTCCATCGCAGAGTTTCCATCTACAGGTGAGTGGACTGGAGTAACTTGAAAAGTAGTGCTTGCTCAATAACACAACATGGCACTTGTAAGGAATCGAAACTACGATCTCACGGCCATTAGTGTAACACCCCAACGTCCAGGTCAAACGCGCCTTCATCCACCTATAACCCCACATATATGAAATAGGACAGAATTCATACAAAACTGACCACAATTTTTATTTCATTTCTTCTTCTGAGTAGATGAATTATGCTTTCAGCTTATTCGGAATATAATCTCCATCTCCGATATATTTCTATCGCTACGACAAAACAAAAAAAGATAATCACTCAGGTGGTATCAAAAATATTCAATGATAATGCGAGAATAATTGGGTCTACACATTCGTAAAAACATTACCTGATAGAGGTCAAGGAATGTTCCATAATCAGTCACTGGAAGTTTGAATAGAAATGTGGAACGAGCATTTCTCCGGCATAGGAAGTCAACTTCCGACTTCCTGCTTGTTTTCAACTTTCGCTATTTACGCATAATTTTATCCTTCGTGTCTTGCACTTGTTTCAGTTATTAGAATGCGGATATGCATGAGACACTAAAGGGTTTAGTCAATTAGATGGGTTCCAATGCATATTTTACTAAGTCTAATTCGTATTCTTTCGTTCTCTTATTGTTCAACCGGTAGGTGGAGTGGCATAAACAAACCAACACCTGTATTCAAAGTGCGGCAAGAAGAAACGAGAAAATGAGCGCGCATACATACACACATATATCTATACATACATAAATTCATATATATATATATACATGTATACACTCACACACACACACACGTATGTATGTGTTTGTGTGTGTATGTGTGTGTGTGTATGTGTGTGTATGTTTGTGTGTGTATGTGTGTGTGTATGTGTGTGTTTGTTTGTGTGATTATGTGTGTGTGTGTGTGTGTGTGTGTGTGTGTGTGTATCTAATCTATGTATATGACAGATACCACTCGGTTTTTCTGTCTACTTAATTCATTCACAAGACATTTATCTGAAAGTCATTTCGCAACAAATATATCGCCAATAAGTTTGCAACCTTATAACGAAGTAAATATTCTTAATTATTTAATTGGCCAGTACTGAATCAGCAGAATTGGTATTACATATACAGTACTATATGTAATAATTATTTTTCATCTTCCAACTTGAGTTCAGACCCTAGCCAGAATGTTAAAATAAGTACCAGTCAAGAACAGGTGTCGATTAAATCATCGATAACCATTCCCGAAAATTTTTAGTCGGTGATTTGCTCACATTTTAGATATCAATGTAAAGGAATGGTAAGATCTATTATTTAGTCTCATCTGGCTAGATTCTGTGTCCAAATATCGCCATGTGATAAAATAATTAACGGCGATACGCTGAGTCAGGTCAGTAAAATAGAAAATCATGTGAGGTGATACTGCTGTGTCATCTGTCGAAGTGAGGACTAATGACTTAGGAGAGGAACTACGTTGTATCAGTAACATCACCTATATACATCATATATGTTATATCTATGCCATATTACATGATTATTATCCATGGTGGCAATAGAAACACTTCCAAAGTTATTCATTTTATGACGCATAACTCTCTATTTTCAAATACGTATAAATGTTGTCTATGCCGAACTATTCACGCCGGGCGAAATACGTAGCCGTATTTCGTCTGCCGTTACGTTCTGAGTTCAAATTCCGCCGAGGTCGACTTTGCTTTTCATCTTTTCGGGGTCGATAAATTAAGTACCAGTTACGCACTGGGGTCGATGTAATCGACTTAATTTGTTTGTCTGTCCTTGTTTGTCCCCTCTATGTTTAGCCCCTTGTGGGTAATAAAGAAACATATCTATCTATCTATCTATCTATCTATCTATCTATCTATCTATCTATCTATCTATCTATCTATCTATCAGTCTGTCTATCTATCAATACACACACACATGTATATGTATGTTGTATATATATATATATACATCAACACACATACACACATATATGTATGTTGTATGTATATATATATATATATATATATTATATATATATATAATATTATATATAATATATATATATATACATACATACATACATACATACACACACACTCACACACACATATATATGAAGAAAACGAACAGTAGACATAAACACAAGGAGTTTCTTGCTGAAGGACAAGTTCAAAGACAATAACAACAACATCAATAATGATTGCTTCCTTCTTTAGAGCTGCGGCCATTGCTTTTATTTTGTCGCTGCTGCTACTACTAATACTACTACTACTACTACTGGAGAAAAGTCTTCCGATTAGAATAAGATTTTTCGTTCCAGTATCTCTGATAATGTTACAACAACAGCATCACTCCACCTTCCACATTTTAGTTCCGTATAAAAGAAAAAAAATATATAAAAATGCAATGAAAGAAGTGAAAAGCCACAAAAAAAAAATAATGCATAGGACTCCAACTACAAGTTTTTGCTGAGTGAATTGATTGGTATTTTGTCATTGGCCCAGAAGGGGGAAGTATAGATAATGGTGTGTAGAGATGTGCCCATTGAATGTTTAAAAGATTATTCTGGAGTGACAGGACGATTAGAAAAAAAAAATAAATAAATAAATGTAGGGCGATGTTAAATTATGTATATTCTTTTTTTTTCCTTTCTTTTTAACGTTTAGTTTGTTCAATGAAATAACAGTGCAGGGAGATTTTAAAGTAGTACAAATATATTGGCGCAGGAAGTGAATTCCTCAGCTCCTGAGTGAGTTAGTGACAGTATATATATATATATATATATAATATATATATATATATATATATATATATATATATATATATGTACATATATATATATATGTACATATATATATATACATATATATATATGTACATATATATATATTATATATATATATATATATATGTACTATATATATATATGTACTATATATATATAACATATATATATATGTACATATATATATATATATATATGTACACATACAAACACAGAGGAGAAAGAGAGAGATAGTGAAGCAAAGAAGAGCGCCAGCGCCATAGAGATCATGAAAGAGAGATAAAAGAGATAGGAGAGAGGGATAGAAAGAAGGAGAGAAAGAGAGAGAGGGAGAGAGAGAGAGAGAAGAGGGGGGACTAGAAATGAGGAGTAAATTAAGTTAGCAATTTTTTTCCCAATTTTTTTTTTCAACCCATTTCAATCTTCCGTTTGTTTTACTGTCTTTTTTTTTTGTACAAAAATCTACTTTGTTACTTGTGATTCGTTTCTTTTCATTTAACTCTTTAACTTTTATTTTATCAAATCTCTCTCTCTCACTCTCTCTCTCCCTCTGTCTGTCTGTGTGTCTATCTGCATCACCCTCTCTCTATCTCTATCCCTCTTCCTCCGTCCCCTATCTTTATCTCGCTCTGTCTTGCTTTTTCTCTTTCTCCCCTTCTGAATACTTTTCCAATCCTTTTACTCTCCCATTTTATCAATATTTCTCTAAGATTTTTAACTTTTTAACTTTTTCTTAACATATACACATATACACATATACACACACAAAGTCACACACACACATACACACAGCCTCTCTCTCTCTCTCTCTCTCTCTCTCACTCACTTTCTTTTTCTTTCTCTTCTTTCACTTTCTTCGTAGTCTTCTTTCTTGCTCTTGTTACTGTTTCAATTCTTTATCTTCTTTTAACTTTCTGCCACATTCGGTTTCTCGCCCTTCACCCTACCCCCTCTCCTCTCTCTCTCGCGCATCCACTCTCTGACGCTCATCATTCTTATTTGTTCAAAAATTCTTCTTTGTATCTTTTTTTAAATATTTACTCACCTCTTTTAAACTGACATTTCTTCTCTCTCTCCCTCTCTTTCTCTTTCTCTCTCTCTCTATCTCTCTCTCTCTCTCTTCTATCTCTGTGTTCCATCTCTTACTAACCTAAACTCTACACTTGTACATTTTCTCTAATTCTTCATTACCAACATTTCGTTACAAATTAAAAAGATATGAAACGAAAACTAACAAAAAAGGAAAAAAAAAACTTCCTTTCCTCACATTTCCTCTATTTTAAAACTGAACTAACACAGCAAAGCATTTTTTAAAACTCCTCTCAGCATCTCCACGATTTTAAACCATCATCACTACATGAGATGCTTGCCAGTATAATTTTCCATTGTGTATTTAAACATAGCTGTCAAAATCTCCCGTTCGCTTCTCTTGCTTATGAGCCGTATCTCACAGATATATTTTTTATACGAGAAATAGTGAATAATAAGGTCGTTAATTACAGGTTTGCAGCAGGAAAATCAATGAGTAACTGCATTTCTGATAGCCAGAATTACAAGCGCGTGCCTGTAAGTTGATATGATATGGTATGTCTGAAAGGTCTTCGTTCGTAGAACAGCAGAATTTCGGTTTACTCACTGGTGTAAACATCGTTTATCGATATGCATTGGCAAATGCACACACACACACACACACACACACACACACACACACACACACACACATACACACACGTGGGCGCGCTTGCGTGTATATCAGTGATTGTGTAATCTAGAAGTCGTTGCTGGCCCAATCACATTGCACACCATCTTGGGGAAAAGTCTTCTATCAAAGTCTTGTGAATGAAATCTGACAGACGGGAACTGTATTGAAACCTTGACTCTACCGCTCCGCAGCTGTTTTCACTCTCTATTTCCCTCCACCAGCACTCCTTTACGAACATTGCAACTACCAAATCCTGTAATATACACTTTCTGCCAGACGCACAAGTTGTGAATTTGGATGTTGGTTAATCGGTTTCATAGACCCAGTGATTAACTGGTACATATCTCATTTTAAATCCTGCAATATTATATGACAGCAAGTTTTAGCTCGCACTTCAATCTTCTCTTGAAGTGATATTACATGCAAGTGGAGTTTTACAATAGAACTATCCAGTTCAATTTTTGCGAAAACTGGTGGGAGACCAAACAGCCACGCACATAGGAATCTACTAACCGCTCTAGTTAATAATATTTCACGCACTTAATGTGAAATTAAGCGCGTTGACAAAATGTCATGTTGCTGAACACGACATCTTAAATATCCCTGCTAAACTAAAATTCTCAACAATACTTGAAGTCCTGTTTCATTTTGGCCTCAGCCACAATAACCCTCTTGACATCACTGAGGGGTAATACGTGGATACAGTTAAGGTTCATAATTACTGTTAGCCTAATCGCTCCTTATCCAACCAAACTCGTATTATGCATTGACAGTATTTTTTTCTTTGCTGCTTGGTGTATGTACTAATAATTGCGGGAATAACTCATTCAACTTCAGCGGGAGAATTTTTGCCACTAAGTCTGTGGTATCACATAAAAAATGTTAACATTGGTGAGATTAATGAAAGTTCTCTGATCTTCACTCCTCCTCTGAGCAGCTTCTTTGAACTCTTAGTACATACATACATACATACATACATACATACATACATACATACATACATACATACATATACATACATACATACATACATACATACATACATACATACATACATACATACATACATACACACAAACACACGCATGCATAAATACATACATACATACTAACAAGTTTGTCTATGCTTATATGTATATGCGTAGGGATAATAGTTTTGAGTATCTGTCCTTTAATGCGAAAAAGAAATGAAACATAGAAATGAATATTGACCCCTCAGAAATGCTAGTTTGCTGTTATTGTTTAGCCCATGGTAATTTTGCATGAGCAGACTTATAGTCAAATGCTTTGCATGCATGACCAGTTCAGTCATTTTTCTGGAAAATAGGTGTCTAGGATTATATTATCAAATATGTTCTTCCTTTTTCAAGGCAATTATTTGCAATTAGATACTGATTTGGTTTTAATTTCTTGGAGATCATGAAATTAGGTATATAGACCATCGTCTTTCATTTTGATGTCGAGGTATTATGAATACGCATCTGTGTCGCTGTGTGTGTTGTTTGTGTGAGATTTATGTATGTTTTGATGAGCGTGCCTAGAAACTGAAACAGAAGAAGATGAAAAGAAAGAGAAATAAAGTTGATAAGCAATAAAAGAAGGTGCGCAAATGGTAGCTAAAGAGAGTAACAAGCTACAGAAAGAGGGAGAGAGAAAAAAAAGAGAGATACGCATACACAGAAAGAGGAAGAGAGGCAGAGGCAGAAAGAAAAGTAGAAAGAACGTGTAAGAGGGACTAGAGACAGAGAGAGATACGTCACGTGATCAAACAAAAACAGTAGACGCCATATTCAATAAGCAATAGACTTGGTGCGTCTGTTATACTTTTATATGTCTAGTAATTTCATTTAGGTATTATATGTATATTAACAAAATTCCAGACAAATATTAGGAAAGTAATACTGTTTGTACATTGTTTACAATGGCACAAAGCGTCACATTAAATCTCACTTCTATCTATCTATCTATCTATCTATCTATCTATCTATCTATCTATCTATCTATCTATCTGTTGGTCCGTTTTCCTTTTTCCTTCTGTCCTCTACACTCTCTGTCTACTTCTGAACGTGTTTATATATGTATGTATATACATATACGTAAATATGTATACACACACATATATATATATATATATATATATATATATATATATATATATATATATTATATATATATATATATATATGTATATATAAAGATGTATATATATATATATTCACGCACACATATATATACATACATATATATATACTTATATATAGGCACACACACATGCATGCATATATACTTATACATATACGCTTGCACCCTCCCTCAGACACACATATATATGAGTTCATCCATGCAAATGTACATGCATGTTTACAGGCAACAATTATGATTGTATGAGAGTATTGGGAAAGTGTTGCACACACACACACACACACACACACACACGCACACACACACACAAACACAC
>NC_043003.1:34544650-34562150 GCF_006345805.1 Octopus sinensis
TCGAAGCACTCCTGTAAACAGCGGAAGAGAGATATAGAACATTAAAACTTAGTGTACCTGCACAGCAGAGACCAAGGTAAATCTGTGTCAAGTGGCTTACCCCTGCGTGCTTTAGCTTCGTTACTGTGGCAACAGTCCGGATACTTATTGATTAGACCTCGTATACGTGTACATGTGTGTTTGTATGAATACACACATGCTCACACGCGCGCACGCACACACACACACATGCTCACACACACAGACACACACACATAAACACACGCATATATAAGACGGAGAGGATATGCAGGACGTACTGCATACTGCAATAAAATGTTTTTAAAATGGCGACACAGAATAGCACAGGCTTCGCAGTTTATATTCTAATCTCAAGCGAACCTTACACTGAAAGGAAGTTCATTGCAACCGTGTTAGATCGGAGTGCAAAGCGTTAAATTAAGAGGGAAAACTCTCTTATTCATAATGTATGATGCTAAGGATTTGATTGTTGTATAGAATATCTTGGATTCAGCTACATTCTGTTTATTCAGTTTTTGACTGAAGTTCCTGTAAATATCTGCAACATTTGTTCCACAACAGTTTAAAACCTACTGAAATCAAGATCAAATATCAGGTTATTGAAGCATGTTGATTCTATATATAAATACTCAAGCATATCATAGCAATGTCTTATGTATCTGAATAAGGTTCTTGTCAAAAAGAATTCCCTAGCACGTAGTTTAAGTAAACAGATATATACCTTTCCTTAGAAAAACTGTTATATGTCCCTCCTCCGTAAATAGTTGACAATATATTTGAAAGTATAAACAACACTCGAAATCAAACAGATGATCAAAACATTCAGGTTCCGTATTGAACAAAACAGGCGTTCGTGTGCCTGTATGTGTTTGTGTGTAAGTGTGTGTGTGTATACACATACACACACACACACACTTACACACACTTATATATAGAGAGAGAGTGAGAGAGTAGATATAGATATTCATACGTACATACATATATACACACTCATACATACATGCATACATACATACCTACATACATACATACACAAATGCATGCATGTATCATTTATGAATCAGGTCTAATATGGAGACGGAGTCTCTTCATGCAAATGCTCTCAGTCCATGGTCTGCAATTAGTGCACTGTGGCGGAAATACCACAGATGTACCAAACGGCCAAAGTCAATAATTCAAGCTGTTGTAATTCACTACTGTAACAATGGTTTGTGCTGTAATCAATGAAATCTCCACTGGTAACAGTTTCCCTCTCTTGGTGTGTCAGCCTATAGCAACAGCAGAGTTGTCTCCCGTGTAGGATGCTTATCCATGCACGAAAAGTTTTTAGTCTTTGATCAAATATATAAGCGTCTTCCAGTTTCTTTCCTTTCGTTTTTCAGTTAATTATCATATATCATTGTCAAGTCGTTCAAAATAATTCATTATTGATCTATCACGTGCATGTATAATTTTAGCTTTTATCAGCCTTAAAGTGTTAGATTTTCAGTTAGGAAGGGATGTGCTACATGATTGTTTCCTTCATACATATCTCGAATGTAAATGTTTTCTTAAAGTATGGTTGTAACGTGCAAAATCATGGCTGTTTTTCTCCATACAGTTCTCTTCTCTTCCATTCCTTGTGTCAATGTTGCCGCTTATCTCCAACTCAGCATTCTAGATGTGACAATCCAGTCTTTCCAGACATATGCTATAGGATTCAATGTACACTTTATTCTTCTAATCAATATCGGAGAAATTTCACTGCTACTTCTAGCAGTCGAGTGACCTAGTATTTCGATCTAACAAATATTTCGAGCGTTATTAGTTACATATATATATATATATATATATATTAAAAAATTAAATTAGAGATAAAACCACTATTAGGCAACTCAAACAGTGAGAGACAAAATAGTGGTTTTATCTCTAATTTAATTTATATTTATACTGTGAAATTTGATTTAATCCTAAATCTAATTTTTCCCTATAAGTTTGGATATACTCCCTAATATCATATATATATATTTAAGGCGACAAGCTGGCAGAAATAGATAGCACTCCGGACAAAATGCTTAACGACATTTCATCCGTCTTTGTGTTCTGATTTCAAAAGCCGCCGGTGTTGACCCTGCCTTTCATCCTTTCGGGATGGTTGAAATAGGTACCAGTTGAGCACTGCGGTCTCGAAGTAATCCACGAGCCCCTTTCCCCAAAAATTTGAGGCGTTATGCCTATAGGATTAACAATTATATTTTGTAAGAATTAAGGCTCCCCATTTTGATGAGAGTCCCACAAGCTCCTGTTCTGTTTGTATCTTTCTTAAGCGTCTATTAACAATATAAAGGATTCTATAATCACTTTAATGAAGACCGGCTCAACGGCTCCTGGTCTTACGGTAATTTCACTGAGTCTAGACATACACGTGTGTATGTGTGTGTGTGTTTGTATGTTAACCTACATGTGTTTATTTGTCTCCTTCTAACTTCATCTTGTATTCATATAAACACTTCATCACTCTCTCTATTTACTTCTCCTTATTCCATAATCTTTCTTTCTCATCCCCACTCTCTCTCTCTTTCTGCCTGTCTCTGTCTATTTCTCCCTGACCCATTCATAGTTTCTCACTTTCTGTTACTACTATTACTACTACTACCACTACTACTACTACTACTAACTACTACTACTACTACTACTACTACTACTGCTGCTGCTGCGCTGCTGCTGCTGCTTCCGCCGCCGCCGCCGCCGCCGCCACCACCACCACCACCACCACCACCACCACCACCACCACCACTACTACTACTACAACTACTACTACTACTACTACTACTACTACAACTACTACTACTACTACTGCTGCTGCTGCTGCTACTGCTACTACTACTACTACTACTACTACTACTACTACTACTGCTACCACTACTTTTCTTTTATTGCTCTTCTCTCTTCTCGACTACGTGTATTTTTTACATTTTATCATTTATCGTCAAATACAGAGACTTACATTCATACACACATACACATACACGCATATATATACACATACATACATACATACATACATACATACATACACACTGCTACACTCTTCTTCTTTTCTTCTCTTCTCTCTCTCTGCCACCTCCTCTCCCGCCTTCTGGCTATCGTAGACAACACCCACTTCTCGTCTGTTTTCCACAGTTTCCAACACATCACTGACTAGAAAGAAAACTTTCCCATTTTCCTGTCAAGTTAAATTCTCATTCTTTTTATTGTCATTTTTCTTTTTGCAAAATTTTCTTTTTATTTTCCCCTTTCTCTGCATCAAAGGTGCATTTGATGTTGTTATTGTTATTGCTGTTACCGGCTCGAGGTGCATTTGTAGGGTGTCATTTGGTGACTCCAGTAGATATCGGCAGTATGTAAGGTGGAGGGGAGGGGGGTGGAGAAAGAGTTTTCATTTAGTGGCAGTGAGAGTATAGACGTAGCTGGTAAGACGAAGGCGACGATGGCGGCGGCGGCGGCGGTGGTGGTAGTGGTAGTGGTAGTGGTAGTGGTATTGATGGATGGAGATAGTGTCATTGGCAGTGGTGTTTTGCGATGTTCCTTACTGACTATGATGAAGATGATGCTGAAGATGTCGATAGAGATAATGATGGAGATGATGATGATGGAGATAATGATGATGATGACGACGATGATGATGATGATGGTAGTAGTGGCAAGGATGGCAGTATCGGTGGTGGTGGTGGTGGTGGTGGTGTTGGTGGTGGTAGAAGTGGTGCTGGTAGCAGTGTTAGTGGGGGGGGGGTTGTTGGTTGCGTTGTTGCGGTGATAGTATTAAGAGTAGTCGCTATTGTTTGTGGTAGCAGTAACAATGGTGATGGTAATGCTTTTGTTTTTGTTGTTGTTGTTGGTGGCGGTGGCGGTGGTGGCGGTGGTGGTGGGGGGTGTATTGATGGGTGCAAGATGAGGTGATGGTGCTTGTGATTTGGATAACGTTGATAAAATTGATCACGATGAGAATGACAATGACGATGATAACAACAACGACGATGATGATGATGTTGATGATAATGATGTTGCTAAGGACTTCTGCGACGATCAAGCTAATGGTAATACTGATAAATGTGGTGTTAGCGACGGTGCTCTTGATGATATTGTTGTTGTTATTGTTGTTGTTGTTGTTGTTGTTGTTGATAGCGGTGGTGGTGGTGGTGGTGGTGTTGGTGATAGTGGTGGGTGTCGCAGAGGTGTGATGATAATCTAGGTGAAGTTGATAAGAGGAAACTGACTGACACCTTTGCTTTGTCTTTTGTACAGTACGCAGTTACCTCCTTCCACTGAACTTAAGGAGAAACAAACACTCACACACACACACACCACACACACACACACACACACACACACACACACACACACACACACACACACTCATACACACACTCATGCACGCGCGCACGAACGCACAGATCCACATACGAAACACATACACACAACAAAACGCCAAACCATAACTCGCCACACACACACACACACACACACACACATACACACACACACACACACACACACATACACACACACAAACTGAACACATAGGCACGCAAGTAAACAAACCATACAACACGAATAAAACCATCAACGTTAGCCCGCCTCGTTCCCCCACCACTACAACTATAACTACTACTGTGGCTGCTGCTGCTGCTGCTACACCCATTTGGAAAATTAACGAAGACATTTAGGGAAGGGAAATTCGTAAAGAATTATTTCATTATTGCATTTATCTAATTAATTACATTGTTCTTGCACTAGAATATATTTGGAGAATCATTGTTGTTGTTGCTTTTGTTTTTATTGCCGTTCTTATGTTGTTGTTGTTGTTGTTGTTATTGTTGCTTTTAATGATGGTGATAAATATTGCTTTCCATCGTCATCATCATCCTCAAAGCAGTAGTAGTAGTAGTAGTAGTAATAGTAGTAGTAGTAGTAGTAGTAATAATAATAATAATAATAATAATAATAATAATATAATAATAATAATAATAATAACAATAATAATAATAATTTTCCTACTATAGTCAAAAGGCCGGAAATTTTTCGGAGCAGGGGTTTAGACGATTACATCGACTCCGAAAGGATGAAAGCGAAATCGTCCTCGGCCGAATGTGAACTCAAAACGTAAAAAACAGAAGAAATGCTGCTAAGGCACTCTTGTCTGGTGTGCTAACGATTCAGCCAGCACGTTGCTTTTGCAAGGTCAGCGCTAATAATAGCAATTTATACGCGACAAGAACCTAAAACGTTACGATGACTGTAGGTGCGTAAGACAAAAGTGAACAAAAAACTAGAAACAACAGCGAATTCATATTGATTAAAAGGTGAATTCATATTGATCAATATGAACATTAGAGACGTTAATGAATAATAACAATGATATTGGCTTCAAAGTTTGGCCCAAGACCAGCAAGTTTGCAGGGTACGGTATGTCGATTACATCGATCCCAGTATGTAACTAGTACTTATTTTATCGACTCCGAAAGGATGAAGAAAAAAATTCGACTTTGCCAGAATTTGAACTCAGAACGTAAAGAAGGAGGGAATGTCACTAAGCATTTTGTCCGGCGTTCTAATGAGTCTGCCAGCACGCCATCTTAAATAGCATCAATAAATTTCAAATTTTGGTACAAGGCCAGCAATTTCGGGAGATGGAGTACATCGACCCTATTTCGCAAGTAGTAATTGTATTATCGATCTCAGAAGGGTGAAAGGTAAAGCCGGCCCCGGCGCAATAACAATAATATTGAACAGTATGATCTCAGGAAAGGATCATCAAAACAAGGGCAGGGATCGAACACAAAGTGTTCCCATTCCTAATCTCGATTTATCCTGACACACAAAATGGAAGTACCTTCTTATATTTCATGCTGCAAGCGTTGTCACAGTGTTAGCGTAGCCTTATTTAACCACAGCACTATTACCATTTCATCCACCTTTCTTAAAACTTTATTTGAGAGCAGCACTGCCAACCCAACTGTCACTCATTGTTCAAGTAGTAATTAAAAAATGAAAAAGATGAAAATTGATATGAGCTTGTCATGTGAGGAAAGGCTCTGTTCTCTGACCGTTCGACTGCGTCCATTGCACAACTACATTTGCCATAGCTTCCACATAGGGAGAGAATATAAGTTCTTCGTTGCCGAAAGAATACATTGGTTGATCATCACGACAGATTCGGTTGAAAGCCAAATCAAGTCCACAAGTGATAATATCTCTTCGACTTAAATCTAAGATCAGCAATGCACAGACACTAATTGAGTGCGTAACGGACGATTTTGAAATATTGCACGTATCTCAGAAAAATTCAGTTGATGACGACGCTATTATGATTACGCGCATAGCGATTATTCTGAACATACAAAAGCCGTCTGTAGCACTTCTAGGCCAGGAGCTTCAAAATTACCCCAAATCTCCGAATCGGAAAGTTCTCTTGAAGGCACTACTCAAACTTTTCTTTCACACAACCACTTTCAGATTAATATCAAAGCAACCATCTGCAGTAAGATCATGTAAGCGGAGTCTATACATTTTTTCTCTATCTTTGCCAAACTAAGCGAGTGGCAGGGTATCATGAACCGCAGCATACGAAGATCTGTTTGGTGTGGACGTTAGAAGTAGTTCGACATTATGACAAAACATGAAACGGAAAAACTCTTTTTTCGTCGTATATTTCATGTTACAAGAATTACAAAGAGGATATAGTACACTACTGAGAAGATGTAAACGTTTCCACCCGATGTTTCTGCCCATTTTTCAGAGAAAGAGTCGCCACCAGGCAAGTGGCATCTCTAGTTTTCATCTATCTGGAGGTTTCGCATCTCAATCAGACCTTCGATGCAACAGACCTTCAACCAGACCTTTACCGTGTCTCATGGAATTGCCCGTCGAAATCCCGAATTGTGAGCCCACCGACGTGTACCAGTCGATAAACGCTCTTGTTCCACTTGGTATTTGTCCAGGATGCTGCCAGTCACTCCGATTTGCAAAGTGAATGTCTCTTTGACATTGTTATTGTATTCGCTTGCAGACAGCTTTACTATGTAGTTCCAGTGGGAAGAGTCACAATATCCCAAAGCTCTACAACATAGGTTTTCAAAGTGGGTGCTACCGCCCTCCCGGTGGGTGTTGAGACGGTCCAGGTGGGCGCTGGTGCCTAAGTGGGTGGTGGGGACAGGTAGAGAAAAAGGAGGCATTGGGAGGAAGGCAGTGGATTGGGAGACGCTATGAATTTATCATAATATTATTATAGTTTTGTGTACAAATTATATTATATAAATTTTGAATGATTCATAATATATATAAATTAGTAAAATATTAAATATTTATTTATACATAATAATAGGGATGGAGGCGCTGAGACAATTATGTGGCCCAAAATGTTTGAGGACCTCTGCTCTACAACAATGGGCCCAGCATCAAAACTGCAAAAGTATGAAGAAATAGCCATCTTTGACGGATCTAGCGCGCACTGCGAGACACTTGCGATTAATTTCCAGCGTCTTAAAACTTTAAGAGTCACAATAAACATTGCAAGACGCTCTAGATATTCCACCAATGGACCATCCTAAAAATGAGATTGTGCTTCAAATTTTAGGAGTGGAGATAGTCGATTACATCGACCTCAGTACTCAAGTGGTACTGTATATTATCGACCCCGAAAAGATGAAAGGCAATGTCGTCCTTGGTAGGGATTGAACTTAGATTGTAAACAATCAGAGAAAATACTGCAAAGCATTTTCCTGAAGCTCTAACGATTTTACCACCACGCCAATAATAATCTTAATGGTTTCAAATTTTGACACAAGGCCAGCAATTTGTGGGGATGGGCTTAGTTGATTATATCGACCCAAGTTTCAGACGGATACTTTATGTTATCAACTCTTCAAAGATGAGAAGCAGCAACTCCTTTACCAACATCACACACACACCTCCTCCTCCTCCTCCTCCTCATCATCATCATCATCATTATCATCATGTTTGTCATTAACGTCCATAGTTTTCAAAGATTTGTGCAAGATTCATTTCTTTAGAAATCCGCCATATTTATCGTGTTTTTTTCTCCCCACCTCCGCTACTTATATTCGTTATATTCTCATAGGTGTTACTATCGTTGTTCCTTTTTTTTTCGATTGATGTTCTCGTTGCCATTGTTGTCGTGGTTCTTGTTGATGATGCTTCTATTGATATTGTTGTTGTTGGTGGTGGTGCCGTTTCTCTTCATGTTGATAAGGCTGCTTCTTTTGATGTTGTTGTTGCTATGATTGATGTTATTGTGGCCATGATTGCTGTTGTTATTGTTTTTTTTTCGCTACTTCTATATTGTTAGTGATATTTTTGTAGCCCCAGGCCAACCCTGATTGAGCAGGCCTAAGATCAAAAGCATTCCAGCAATGACCATACCGTTGTTATTGCTAGGTTTGAAGAACTCAAGAATGTATTATCCAACCTGTCCTTTAAAAAAAAATCCAAAACATAAAACAAAAGTAAAAGATGTTTGGAGGCGTTTGAAAGAGATTTGGCTGCTAATTTTAGCATCTCTAGCGGCCGCCCAGAAGTTCCTTTGTTGGCTCATTGCTACTTTTATTCATTGTTGGAGTTGTTGTAATAATAGTTGTTTTTGATGTTGCTATTGCAATTATTATTGCTGATTATAATTCTTGGCATTGCAAGTTGTTTACATGTATTGTTTCTGTAGATGGTAGCAACAGAAGTAGCTGAAATAGCAGTAATAACAACAATAGCAGTAGTAGTGGTAGTGGTTGTTTTTGTTGATGTTGTTATTGGTATTGAAGCCGTTGTTGTTGTTGTTGTTATTATTATTAGTAGTAATGCTCTTGTTGTTCTTCTTCTTTTTCTTCTAAGCTGAGAATTCTAATGGAAGAATTTCAATTCTAAAATACATCAAAGCTATTTTTGAATTTTTATTTTGTCATATTTAGCAAAAATTGATTCCCCCCCCCCCCGCCACATTTCACCGCCCAAAAATTATTATCCCTCTATCTGTGTTTCTCTGACTATATGTATCTCTGTCTTTCTTTTACCCTCTTTCATCTCTCTCTCTCTCTCTCTCTCACGGTCTCTTTATCTTCATCTTTTGTGTATATTTCTTTTTATTAAATTACATTTTCCACCATTTAGTTAATATATTCAAATACATCCTCCCCCCCTCTCTCTCTCTCTATATATATATATATACATATATACACACACACACACATATATATACATATACATATATATGTCTGTCTGTCTGTCTGTCTGTCTGTCTCTCTCTCTCTCTCTCTCTCTCTCTGCCCATCTGTCTGTTTACGTGTTCATCTGTCTGGTTACCGCTTGTAGTCCGTCGCTTTCTCTTTCATTCTAATTATACATCTATGAAAATGTGTGTGTTTGCATCTGTGTGTGTGTATGTGTGTGCGCATGTTTGTGTGTGTGTGTATGTGTGTATGCGCGCACGCGCGTGTCCATCTGACTGCATTTCTTCCTGTTTTACTGTTCCCTTCACTACTCCTCATTTTCAAGATTTACTTTTTCTTATCAATTTCAAATGAGCAACCTTTTCTCTATGAACTTCTTTCATTTAAACAACCAGAGCTCATCTGCGCACAGTTTGTTTCCTGCTTTAAGAGTAACCCCACCACCCCACCCAATTTGATAAGTGTTACTGAGATAATTAGCCAGTTTCAATATTTTAGAATTTTCAAAACATCGGGGATAACTAGGCCTATCTTAAGGTATGTAATGGTTTCCTTATTACGAGGATCATACTTCTTGATTTATAGAAGGATTATGTGGCGATAAATCATTCATATAGAAAAGTTTTATAATATAAAGGGGGTAATTATCGAAATCGAATCATTAATATATTTACTAAACGTAGAACTATAAAAACCTTAATAAATCTCTGAACGCTGTATAAACAGTAACTGCACGACAATATGAGGTATATTTGCCATCTCAATACGGCTAACCGCTAAGGGTGGGTGTTACAGTAGCTTGTAGCCTATAGCCAGCTGGAGGAGATGTTCTCCTGGGGCTACAAGCTACAGTAACATCCACCCTTAACGGTTAGCCATATTCAGATGGCAAATATACCTCACATTATGAAAACCTTGTTTTCCGTTATTCTTACGATACAGTGGGAAGCAAGAGGGCTAAAACGCAATATATAACTGATCAAGCTTAGATTGTTAAACGAAGCATTGCAATTTAAATACAAATTTATGTACCGCAAAGTTACTCAGCCCCATTCTACCACTTACAATAAATAGACACTTGTCTACGTGATTGTTCGACTCGCAAGAAACCGCGGCCGAATCTTCCTCAGAACACATAAAGCTTTCATAAAAGCTGAAGGTGACAAGAGATAATGTAGTCTTAGATATCAACAGGCAGTTAGATTAGGATTTTTGTCCATAGATCTACTCAGTCAACACTAAAGTGTTGCAAAACGAGACGAAGGCAACGGCAACAGTAGGGGTAACAAGAACAACAAAAAACGCTGCAGCAGCAGCAGCAGCAGCAGCAGCAGCAACAATAACAGCAACAATAACTACTACTGCTACTACTACTACTACTACTACTACTACTACTACTACGACGACGACGACAACTACTACTACTACTACTACTACTACTACTACTCTCTGTCTGTCTGTCTGTCTGTTTGTATGCCTACCTGTCTATCAATCAATCAATCTATCTATCTATCTATCTATCTATCTATCTATCTATCTATCTATACCTTATTTAATTAGCTGCATATATCTGTGTCGATCTCTTCCCCCAGTTGACCGACAAAGCTGAAGAAATATGGCTTACTAAGCATTGTCTGAGACGCTCAACCACATCCTCATCTGATTTACTGTTACAGTTCTACTGCATCATTTTTAGAAACCAGCCAATAGTCCTTTCCCTTCTGTCATTTGAGGGTTGGAACTGAAAAATCTTGATGTAAATATTTGTGAAATTTCAATTCCCATTAAAATATAACATTTTCTTATATAGTTCTCTGTGTGTATTTCTTTATATGTATCTTAGTAGGAATATATGTAGTTACATAGATCTATGTGTGTAAGTATTTATCACTGCATACCATCGTAAGTGCACATGTGTTCAAGGGCATAAACCTGAAAATGTATGTATGCAAGCGTATATGCATATGTGAGTGTATGCGTAGGTGTGTGTATGTGTGCGTATGTGTGTGTTTGTTATACATATGTACGGGATTGGATATACGTTAACCACGCAGAACCTTATATATGGTTCTTACATTAATCTGTATTTTTATATATCACTTATGTTCCATATGTTTCACTCTACATTTTTGCACTCGTAACTTCATACACACAATTCTGTTTCGTTCCATTTTATTTCACCCTCTCTCTATGTCGTTCTCCTTGCTGCTTATACACTCAGCAATCCGAATATCAAATAGTAAAGAGCTCCAATAGAGGAACAATGAGAAAAATCATGCTTAAGTCTAATTAAAAACTCGTCTATTTTATGCTTTTTGTTTTTGTCCCCCATATTGTTTTAAAAGCCGATTCCACCATACTCTAAATGTAGTCAGTAGGTCTGCCTCGATATCCTCCGGTGATGTGATCATGTGACCTACGCTTAATGGCCTGTACACACACAAATACAGACATGCATATATATATACATATATACATACTCTTACTCTCAAGCACAGACGCACACAAACATACATATATACATAAACAGATATATGACATATATAAGCATATATATATGTATATTAATATATGTAATATAAATGTATCATATACATATATATACATACATACATACGTACATACATACATATATATATATATATATATATATATATATATATATATATATATATATATATTATACGCTCATATATAAAATATATACATGTTTAGAAATATACGTATATGTATATATATATGTGTGTGTGTGTGTGTATGTGTATATATTTACATATATATGCATATACATAAAACAATATGTAAACATGTATGCGTATATGATCTCTATCTATCTATCTATCTATCTATCTATCTATCTATCTATCTATCTATCTATCTATCTCTCTATATATTTATATATATATATGTATGTACATATATATGTATATATATGTGTCTATGTATATGTGTGTGTGTGTGTAAATGTGTAATTGTAAATGTGTGTTCGTTCCCCTTTTTGGCTTTATTCGATATACACACACAGACACACACACACAGATATAGATATATGCCTATGTATATGGGTATGTGTATATATCCATATATATATATATATATATATATATATATATATATATATATATATATGGATATATACACATACCCATATACATAGGCATATATCTATATCTGTGTGTGTGTGTCTGTGTGTGTATATCGAATAAAGCCAAAAAGGGGAACGAAGCGACTGAAAAGATATCTGACAGTTTTAATCTAAAAGCAGTTACAAAATGTAAGGGAAGAAACATTATATATAATAAAATAAAATCATAATAGAACTTTCACGAGAAAGAAGAAAAGAGAGAGAGAAAGAGAGAGAGAGAGAGAGAGAGAGAGAGGGAGAGAGCATGGGTAGGAGAATAAGTTTCTCAAATCAATTTTTTTTAATCCCCCTATCAAACATGTTTTTGTGAGTGGTACTATTATCTAAACCAAAGTGGTTGGGATAAGAATTTGGCATGATTGAACATCCTTATCTTATTCAAATACAACATACGTCACACAATGTCTGACTTTCTCCATCAAGGAAGGCAGCAGCTATCGATTTTCCTTCTGATTTATTTATTTTTTTTTTATTTCCTCTTTTCTTTTATTCATTTATTTTTTATGGCTATATAGAGCGGAGTCTTTAGACAAATAGGTCACAGCGCTTAAATATCGGCCAAGTAATCACGGCTTGTTGATGCCGACTACAATAAGCCATAGACTTTAGATGTCGGTTGAACAGGACTTGCTTCAAGATTTTAGATATCATTTGAATTTAGCGCATCTCCTCGATATTAGCTAACGAGAATGAATTTTATAGATATTATCCTGTGTAAGCACAGCTAGCCAGGGAAGATGAAAATATGAGTGTAATGAAAGTTTCTAAAGTGATACAGATCTAGAAAAGAAGGAAGGATTCAAAGAAATATTTAGGCTAGGGAACGAAGGCCAGGAGAAATTTGAATCGAGAAAATGATTAATTGTACCGAATTGATCTAGTGTAAGTATTGCCATGTTCGAAGGTGTGAAGACAGTCATATTACTAGTGTTTGAGAACATACGAACACACTTAGCTAGAATGTTGTATCATGTTTGTTAATGAGATTTTGGCAACTGAGTGAAGACAGTTTGTAACGTATGTATATGTGATGAAAGACTAGTTGCAAGTAGGACTGTTCACATCAAAAACATTTTCAGCTCTGATGAAGCAGGCCTTAATCATGGCTTTCAAATGCGTTCCAGATGTGACCATCCTTACTTTTATTAACATAGCTTTCCCTTTTTTTTAAGATAGTAGGGTGTAATTTGACGGAAATGTCTTGCTTGCTAGAGTGAACATAAACTGTGTAGGTAGATTGCAATAGTTTACGGATAAGATGTATCTTAAATTTAGTACGTAAATATAAATAGACATTCGGGCTTTTTATTGTGCTCTTAGGTATGTTGTATTCGTACAAGTTCAAAGGTAATCAACCTGTCAGTTAAGAGGACAATACAAAGTGAATATATTAGTTAGACAGGAAGGTGCAATGCCATGATCATTGATATCTTCAGTGTTTGTGCGTATTTATGCATGAAACTAGGCAGTTGTGAATCTATTGGAGGATAACTTCGTTATTGTTGGAAAACCTAAAAGAGACAATGCATAATAAGTTGATGTGTTAAGCATGCATATAAATATCAAGGCGCCCATTCTGTGTGAAATATTATTGCAAAAATGGGATTAATATCATGTTTCATAAATTTTTATTAATTAAAATTTTTAGATTGCCTCCTTTGCTTTAACCAGAATTATCATTAAGCTAACTATTGTTACTCTTTACCACTCGTTTAAGATTAATTAAATGAAAAAATATTGGCTCACTAAGTTCCCTATGCTGTTATTGGCCTTATAATTTTCATATAGAAAGGCAACTATGTGCATAATTTGGGATTTTGAGTTAGTGTTATAATTTACTTAAGAATGTATGGGTATATAAATATATTATATATATACTTGTGTGAATGAGTGTGTGTTGTATGTGTGTGTGTGTTGTGTATGTGAATGTGCGTGTGTTTGTATGACTAAGTTTTAAGTTACTGAGAGAGTGTCAGTGATGTTTAGAAGCGGAAGAGACAATGAAATAATCTAATCTTGAAATATAACTCAAATATGACAGAACTTTATTGAGCTGCGTTGAAAAGATGGAACAGTGTTGTAGGAAACTCCCGATCTTGGAGATGGAACGTGAACGTTGCTAGAAGATAACTGGCAACAGGGTTGTCTAAACTCTTCTTGGCCCTGAGGCAGCAACCATGCTTTCGGTGAAATTCTTTTCGAATCCCCTCTCTGGTGTTTTTTCGGATTTATTTATTTAATATAATAATAATAATAATAATAATAATAATAATAATAATAATAATAATAATAATAATAATAATAATAATAATAATAATAAAATATCATCATCATCATCATCATCATTATTATTATTATTATTATTATTATTATTATTATTATTATTATATTATTATTATCATTATTTTTATTATTATTATTATGATTATTATTATTATTATATTATTATTATTATTATTATTATTATTATTATTATTATTGTTATTATTATTATTTTTAATTCACTTATTTTTTATTTGAGATAACATGTATTCGATATATATTATAAAATGAAGGGGATCAGCCAGTGATATATAAATATTGATAGGTGTAGAAAAAGACAGAGGCAAATTTTGAAGCGTTCTGACTAAAAATGATTTATGCAATGCCGTTTTAAATCACCAAGTTATTCGTATTAACCGAACAAATTTCTGCACCGAAGTTCATACCATTATTTAAAAACTACATCTTGTTGAATCCATCCTGGATGTGGCCAATCAGCCTAATATTTCGCAAATCTCTCTAGCCTAACTGACCATCACCAGGCACTTAGGTAAAAATAACCGTAACGTGCATTGAACCGATAATTCACCTATTGGGGAACAACTCTACTCCAATGCAACATATCTCCCTTATTTTCCTTTTTCATTTATAAAATATTTTTCTATCATAGTTTCCGCTTAACATATTCATTGGCAGAATCGTTAGTGCTGGACAAAATGCCTTGTGGTACTTAATCCCCTCCATATATGTTCTAAATCCCAAGTTGGTCAACTTTACCTTTCATTATTACGGACGATACATTCCCACAGAATGAATTTGTAATACTGGGCTTGAGCCAATGTTAGAAATCAATATTATTAGCAGTTAGATTGATGAACACATCTCGGATGAACTTGTGTAACATATCTGACAATTCTGTCTATTAATTCCTCCCAAATCTCTTGACTCACAGAGTAAAATGAATGGAGTTTTTTCAGGCTACATGAAGAATCCAATGCAAGTAAAACGTATGAATTTTTCAATTAATCGAATTCCCTGACCAGTTAATACAATTTTTGAAAATTAAATTAAACTATAAATCAATCCTTAATTAAGTGATTCAATTAAATAAATTTCGTATTAATTAGACGATTTACCAAGCAAAACAATTGCTCCTGAACAACCTGTTTAATAGCTAAATTGTTAGGGAATTAAATCAAATTGCTAACCAATTCGATAATTGAAGTAACATGGTACGTAAATAATCAACCATCATACTAATTAAGTAATCGGCTAAATTTGAAAAAGTAATTAACTAAGTAAATACGTATATTTAAACATACAAATTCGGCAATATGAACCATATATATAAATATATGTCTATGTATAAAATATACACATATATGCATATACGTGTGTGTGTTGGGGGGGGGGATTTGGGTACATACACACACACACGCATTACTTTCTGGTATAATCGATAACACAGTCGCCTGGAATGCTATCTGTGTTAGGTTCGATACCCATTGAGAGGTTTCTTCCGTTATCATAGACGCAGACATGTCCATGTGTTGAAGAAACTTACTTCGCTATCATGTATTTCTTTGTTCAATAGTACTCTATCATATATATATATAACTGTGTAATAAATGAATGAAAATTTAAATTTTCCCATCGCTAATCAAGCTCGCTACAGAAACGGATGTCAACTAACATTTCTTGACAAAAATGATTGCTTTGATACATCAAATTAAATTACAGCCTGTGATTGATAGGTTTAATATTCTACTCCCTGCAACCAAGAAGAGGTTGGAACCTAGGAAGTTAAATACATATGATTTCTTGGAAGTGCGTGTACCTGAATTTCCCATTTGAATCCTTATAAATTCATGAATTTTGTGCAACTGGTTTCGGTTGGATGCCCATACAGTTCCCCTGCAAAAATATTTGATATGGAAATAGTTTCGGCTTCCCATATCTACACAATGAAAGCAATTATTTACAAAGTAATTTTATATTGGTATCAAATAAGGTCAATTTAAAAACAATGGTTTTAGCAATATATCAGCATCCTGAATCTAGAAAAAGAGGAATACTACAATCTTATCCAGAAATACTTGGCATTTAAATGATGCGGCGACCATTTTGATACAACGATACATTACATAAAATGGGCAAAGCATTGGAAACCAAATATTGCATGTTAAAACAAAATCTACAGCATATAATGACAATGCAAATACATATTTTAAATGCAAATATGGAGATAATGCCAAAATATGATCAAGAAAATAAATTCTGTTTGGTAAATTTCCATAGAGAAATATAAATCAGACGAAAGTGAGACGACCGATCGGAAATTTACAAAATGTTGCCTTGTAACACTATATACGAACAATAATTTTGTTCGTATTTAAAACACTTCTGCGTTAATATTCTTTCTGACCATGACTATCCGACCAGAAACGTAAATAATTAGTAAAATAGTCAACTTTGAAAATGATATAATTTAACGTATACTACATTTATAGTATGCCATATATATAAATATTTTTTTTGCGTAAAAGGAGCGAAAGGAAATGCCTCAACACTGTCAAATATTTGGATTCGGATAATTAATTTTAAAAGGGATGGGTTGATTACTGTGCACAATGAATCTTAACTTTGGAATATGCATTTAATATGAAGAAAACAAAAACTTAGTGATAAGAGTATACGATACTAAAAGATTGAGAGAAAATTTGGAACAGCTAGCACTAAATTTTTCTAATTAATTTTCGTATGCGAGGAAAACAGTCTAAGATAGTGGTTGTCAACCATTATTTACCTGTGGATACCTTTGGTTCCAATTTTACTTAGGTGGTCCCTCATAGCC
>NC_043003.1:34569650-34582150 GCF_006345805.1 Octopus sinensis
AACTATTGTACTTTTTGTACATGTATTTTTATTTTTGCAGTTTTATTGTTTGTCTATGCCAGAAAAAGGCTTTTTCGTTCGTCCTCTTGTGTTTGTTTTTGTACATGTATTTTAATTTTGCAGTCTTATTGTTACGTCTTGTCTGTGTTCGTACTCATTGTGCCCCGCTGCTTGAAATTTTATTTTAATTCTCTCGCAGGAAGGCCTATTGGATTAGTGTTCTGTTATGCCTTCGAAACATGCCTGACTCCTTTAGCGACAGCTGATGACGGGGGTTTTGTCCTTGTGTAGCTCGTCCTGTATTTGTTTTTCGTTTTCCGTTTTCTTGTTTTTGTTTTTTGGCTTTTTCCGTTTCTACGTCTTATTGTGATGTCCTGTACTCCCGTATAATTATTGATATATGCATGTATATATACATGTAGATGTAGGTACGTACATATATGTTTGTATATGCATATATTTTATTTATCTCCTATATATATATATATATATGTATATGCCTATACATATATATATATATATGTCTATATATATATATATGTATATATATATGTATATATGTATATATATATATGTATATATGTATATATATATATATGTATGTATGTATGTATGTATATATATATACATATATATAAACACACATATATATGTATGTATTATGTATGTATATATGTATATATATATAGACGTTTTAATGCATGTGTGTGTATACGCAGACATTTATTACATTCTCATATACATATGTAGACATGCGTAAATATCTGATTAAACGAGTTAATAACGTTCAGTTTGTCTCCCACAAACACACACACACACACAAACACAAACGTGCACATTTTCACCGACTTATTGATTGCTTCAATCTATAAGATGCAAATAATTTTTTTTATACTTTATTATCTGCTTGTATTTTTCGTACGTAAATACATATGTACCTGAGAGATTAGTCTGCGTGAAGTTTGTGTGTATATATGTTAGTGTGTTACAGAATAGATGTATAACATGCACTGTAGAGTCCTATGATTGCATGTCTGTAGAAGTATTGCGTTTATTGGTATGGAGATGGCGAGTCTCTAAAATTCCTGTGATGCAGGTGGAACAGCATGAAATATTTGTTTTTCCATTGTGAATATAGAGCAAGCTCAATTGAGTGTGTTGTGTGTGTGTGTGTGTGTGTGTGTGTGTTTATGTGTGTGTGCGTGTAAATGCATGCATGTGTGCGTGTGTATGTGTGCATGTGTGCGTGTGTGTGTGTGTGTGGCTGCATGTTTGTGCATGTATGCGTGTGGTGGTAACTGTGTGTGCACGGCGCTATGGGACTGTCTTACTCGGGAATTGCTAAACCAATTTATAGTAATACCGACCTTGGTTTAATTAGCTTAATGAAACACATGCCAGTTTTCCTCGCATTAATTTGGAATCTCAGCTTCTGATGGGGTTGTAGGGACCCCGTCATGTCATACGCCGTGTCTTGAGGATTATAAAACCTGGCAAAGCCTTTCTAAGTCTGACGATAATCAATTTTCCCAGAGAGAAATCCAGAGCGATAGAAAAGTGAAAAAGAAAGTCCTACAGAATAAAAAGACTCAACCCTTTACTAAACTGGTACTTAATTTATCACTACCCGAACGGATGGAAGGAAAGTTGACATTGGTAGTATTTGAAGACATGGCGTAGAGTCCGAAAGTAAATTATTCCATTCGACGCTCTAATTCTACGATAATTTTACCGCCATATTTTACAGTGTTACAGTCAGCTTTAAAAGTATCACTTACAATTGGACCATAAAAAGATAACTGACCAATTTTTAGTTATATAGTGCCGTCATCTTTTTCAATTAGATGAACTGATCAATTTCAAAGTTGTGGCTCAGGTTGGAGTAGTTCGTTATACTATAAAGAAAGACATTAAGGCGGCGAGCTGGCAGAACCGTTAGCACGCCGGGCGAAATGCGTAGCCGTATTTCGTCTGCCGTTACGTTCTGAGTCCAAATTCCGCCGAGGTCGACTTTGCCTTTCATCCTTTCGGGGTCGATAAATTAAGTACCAGTTAAGCACTGGGGTCAATGTATTCGTCTTAATCCGTTTGTCTGTCCTTGTTTGTCCCCTCTAAGTTTAGCCCCTTGTGGGTAAAAATGAAACATATAAAGAAAAACATTTTGGGTGTGGGATTGGTGGGTAGAGGTAATAGTATAGAAGTCTGCTGAATTAGCAAGCTGTAAATATAAATATTGTTGGATATGGATTTAAATGAAAATGAAATCTTTTGTAAAATAAAGTTATTTTTTAAAGGAATACAGAAAGAAAGCGGAAATTCACTCTTCTAATTTTTAAGCTTCTAGACACTGTGGAAAAAGAACTGAAGCAGTATTGGTTCCCGAAGTCATACCAATCAAATAACCTTTGCGATTGTAATCAACGTGCAAAGAATTCTACAGATATATATATATATATTAGTTCAAATTTACAGGAAACAAAAGACGAAGAAAAGTGTAGGAACAACAAGCAGGAGTATTAATTTAACCATCGGGAAGAATGGAAAAGTTTTTTTATGTTTCGAGCTTATGCTCTTCGACAGAAAGGATTAAGAGGTAAAAAAAAAAAGGGAGAGAGAAAAATATGTGTAGGGATTAACGGTTCAAGATGATAAAACAGGCTGAAGAAAAAAATATATATATATGTAATAGTTAATGAATAACCCACACATACATATACCTGCATCGTCTATAACAGCCATCGCTCGAAAGCGAGTACGATTTGGTAGCATATTCTAATATGTCACGTGTTGTTTTTTGCCCTCCGTAGCTGTGAGCTGACATATACAAAATCACAGAATTCATGGTTTTAACTCAATGGAACACTCTGGATTTATCAACTGAAGGAAGCGAGAGCTGCTCAAGAAGTGAATTGGTAGTTATGTTCAGCAGAGTATTCTGTGTCAACGTGAAATGCAGAGGTTTGCTGAAGAAAACATTCTATCCCATAGTCTAGGACTCGAACTGAGCGTCCTTTGATCGAGTGCCCTACACTCTAACCAATAGGCCACATAGTTATATGTGTGGTTACATACAGAGTTTTTGGAGTTTATATAATTGCCTCATACTTATGACCATGGAGTGAAGAATTGATCTATCTTCTCCATTCACTGATATCTAATTGCTGGACTGATAATAATTTGGAAGTGCTTTTAATGCGGACAGAATTGTTTATACGAACAGTGATACGAGATCAGTGACCCTTTCTGTACTCACAGCGACTTTTGTCTCTTCAGTGAATTGATATTGGCAGGAAGAAGGTGAAAGTGAAAGTAGCCAAGTTAAAATTAAACTTCAACAATGCAACTCCCGAGAGCAGCGTTTTATACATTTGAAGGCAGACAATTTCCTGATTATATAAAGACATTGATGAAGGGAGAGAGTGTGTGACAATTGCGACATTGGGGATTTGAACAAACCCACTGTATTCAGTAAATATCGCATTTCAGCAAAAGAACATAAATATTAATATGGGGAAGTTGCAAGTATATGTTACATGAATTGATGTGTTTGTATATCACTTCTGAATACGTGTGTGTTTGTGTGTATATGTATGTGTGTGTGTGTGTGTGTGCGTGTGTGTGTGTGTGTGTGTGTGTGTGTGTGTGTGGCGTGTGCATTCGCGTTCATATGCGAGCGAATGGGTGTATGCATGTGTATATATGTCTACACCTAGATGGTGCAGAGGAAATTTTACACGACATGAATATATATATATATATATATATATATACATATATATTAGCATACATTAATCTGCATATATATATATATATATATTCGCATACATTAATCTGCATATATATATATATTCGCATACATTAATCTGCATATATATATATATATATATTCGCATACATTAATCTGCATATATATATATATTCGCATACATTAATCTGCATATATATATATATTCGCATACATTAATCTGCATATATATATATATATAGGCATAGAGATATGATTATATGTGCCAGCAGGCCTACTCCAGTATACGCCCAATTGTTACTTTCACAATAACTACTATTGATCTCAAGCATCGATGAGGACTTTTGAAAAACTATTGACTTAGCCAAGTACATATTAGCTAGCTACTTACCCGAAGCATAATTTTCAAACCATTGCTGGTTCCGACGTTGGGGGTGTTTACGCACATGCGCACACGCATATACTAACATATACATACACTGACATTCATTGAAACACACACACATACACATGTACACAGACACATAAATACACAGATACATATGCATATGTATGTTGATAGGCATTTATACATAGATATGTGTGCATATGTATTATGTATTTAAGCACACACATACACAAAGATACACACACACAAACGCACACACACATACATGTATACATATCTACGTATGTATACATAGTTTCTGTGTGTACCTGGGTATTATAAAGTGCGTCTATGTATGTATATGTGTATATGTATATTAATATACAGTTATATATTTATGTCTATAGATACATATGTACATGCATAATTACAGATATATACACACATATTGTAAATGCATATAAGCTATGAATAGTGAATGGATAAAGAAACAATGCACGAATAAAATGTAATATTTATTACAAATTTATTCACAGTAACTTTAAGTTTTACCAGTCGCGGG
Source organism: Octopus sinensis (assembly GCF_006345805.1). Classification (NCBI taxonomy): domain Eukaryota; kingdom Metazoa; phylum Mollusca; class Cephalopoda; order Octopoda; family Octopodidae; genus Octopus; species Octopus sinensis. Next base: position 34,574,325 of record NC_043003.1, read on the forward strand.
TTATTTAAATTGCCTGAAGAGGCCCTTACTCGCGAAACGTCGAAGAGTACGCAGTCACACAGACACACACACACGTACCCGCGCACACACACGTACACACACACACACGTACACACACACACACACACATACACACAAACACACACGGTCTTTCTTTCTCTCATTTCTTCTTTCCTTCCTTCCATCATTCTCTCTCCCTCTCTACACATACCTACAAACAGATGTACATAAAAATTACGCTTATATATATATATATATATATATATATATATATATATATATACTTACATGCACACATGCATACATATATATATATGTATATATGTTTTATATATACACACGTCTATTTATATTTATACATGCATATATACGTATATACATATATGTGTGTGTATGTGGGTGTGCACACACACAACACATACACACACAACACATACACACACAACACATACACACACAACACATACACACATATATATACGTTTATTTATATATGCGTATTATGTATATACATAGATAGTTACACATAGGCATATATATGTAGGGAGGGGGCATACATGCACATAACAGAAGAAGGTGAAGAAGAAGAAGAAGAAGAAGAAGAAGAAGAAGAAGAAGAAGAAGAAGAAGAAGAAGAAGGAGACAGATGATGATGATAATGATGATGAGGAGGAGGAGGAGGAGGAGGAAGAGGAGGAGTTGATTTGATTATACTATAAAAAATACAGCGTAATTTCTTGCGAAGTGGCTTCTATTGGAAGACTGGCTTTGATTAGAGGTCAATATGTCGCCTTCTAAGATAAGAACAGCGAGTATAAAGAGGTGTGTTGGCAAAGAAAGAGAAGGCAATAGTACTAATACGATAGTAAACATAGCAATAATGGCAATAAATGTAAGAAACAAACAAAAAAAAGAAAAGAAGACTAATGTATTATGAATTAATGAAGATAAAGAATTTTTGTATTCGGTATTATTATTGTAATAGTAATAATGATACCAAACAGGTATGAAGAATATTAGATACTTCTGAAAATGTGAATTTTGGAAATTGCGTGATGTGAATGAAGCAGAACTGGAGATAGATGTCGGATGAATTGTTGGCGGACGAGGGGATATAGAATCCCCTTTATTTGTACACAGTTACTTGAATTATAAATACACACGCCTAAGCGCCTGTATATCATTAGCTACAGTGATATAATACATATATACAGTGTGTCATACAATACTTTTATAATTTGAAAAATTCGGAAAAAAAAAATGTAACTCAGCAGAATTTATTGGAAAACTTAGGCAAACAAATAAAGTTTTATTAGACACATTAGAACACTTTCTCGCAGCACTTCTGGACGATAAATTGTAGAGAATAAACCTTTATATATTCTTTTCTACTCCAGGCACAAAACCCTAAATTTTAGGGGAGGGGGCCAGTCGATTAGATCGAGTCCAGTACTCAACTGGTACACATTCAATCGACCCCGAAAGGATGAAAAGCAAAGTCGACCTCGGCTGAATTTGAACTCAGAAGGTAAAGACAGACGAAATACATATTTCTTTATTACCCACAAGGAGCTAAACATAGAGGGGACAAACAAGGACTGACAAAGTGCGTAACTGGTACTTAATTTATCGACCCCGAAAGGATGAAAGGCAAAGTCGACCTCGGCGGAATTTGAACTCAGAACGTAGCGGCAGACGAAATACCGCTAAGCATTTCGCCCGGCGTACTAACGATTCTGCCAGCTCTCCGCCTTTAAACCGTTGTAAATTAACTGATCACATACATATATATTTGTATATTTACTCATATAGTCGAATGTATATACATACAGTCATTCATACACTCATAAATAAGCACATGTATAAGTAGCTTGACCTATAAATGCAACGGTACTAAAACATATACAGACACTACAAGTGAATCAAAATAGTACTACCAGTCGTCGATAATTTCAGTGGAAGATATGAGTGAAACATATGGACAAGATATATTTAAACAGTAAAGTCTCCAATCTTAGGTGGTTTTATCAGAGCCCCTAATTTGTTATCTAGTTCTAGTTAGATCGTTATGACCATCCAATGATGTAAATATGTTTAGACATTTAGGGTTACCTATGCAGGTAAGTAAATGGTATGCATTATCTGAATTATTCCAGAATTTGGTGTATGCATGTTGTAGTTCTCTCAGAGTGTTTGTTGAATGTTGGAATCTTAGTGTAAGGCATTTGTATGCTTTGTGATGTACAAAGGTTGAATCGCTTGATATGTTCTGAGTAAAGGTACACCTTTCATATTGTATTTCATCCCAGGTGGTGTTTATAACATAGATTTTCAATTCCCAGCTGTAGCTAGATATTGTCGTATCACGCGTCAGGTGTCAAAGTGATGGCAGAGCAACGTGAGATGAATTCCTTTGCTCAAGATGATGCACCAACCGGTCTAGGAATTGAAAATACGATTGCTACAGCAATACCCTAGCCACTAAGCCATACGCCCTCACACATATATGCATACACACACACACACACACACACACACACATATATATATATATATATAAGATTGATTAATCAAAATATACCTGCGTTAAATAACAGCTCATAGTGTTAGAAGTGTATATTTGATTACCTTTGTTTCTTTTTGAAAATTATATACCGTTATATATTGACGAGATCTTACTAATTTTAAGAGCAATTTTCTAATCTCGATAAAGACCATGAAAGACCATGCAAGATGGTGAGCTGGCAGAATTGTTAGCACACCGGGCATTTCATCCGTCTTTACGATCTGCGTTCAAATTGTACCAGAGTCGACTTTGCTTTTCATCATATCAATGTCGATAAAATAAGTACCAGTCGAACACTGGGATCGCTGTAATCGACGTACTCTTCCCCCAAATTACTGGCTTTATGCCAAAATCCGAAAGCTGTGTAGCTTACTGGTGTTTCTGCACTACTCTAAGACATTTGCGAAAGTAAAAACAAAACAGTCCCACCTTACGTAAATGCATTTTTTTCTTTAAAATTATCGTTTCTGTTTTGTATATATACGGTAGTTTTAATACATGCATGAATGCTTGATGGTTGTCTCTCGTAGTCTGAGAAAGACTGTTCTGCAATTTCTTGCTGAAAAAACTGCGCAAATAATTTGATCAAAGGTATCCATCAAATCAACTTTGCACAGTGTACCACACGTCAGGTGTCCAAGTGAGCACAGAATAACGTGTGAGATGATGTATTTTCCTCAAGAACACAACGTACCACACGGTCCAGGAATTAATACCACGACCTGGCGATCATGAGTGCAACACAATAACCACTGGGCCATGCAGCCTCACACACACACCACACACACACACACACACACACACATACACACAGAGAACTATTGAGAAAATTATAGTTACTCTGTCATCCTGATTACGCGTTCAGATAATTATTGAGGCACTGATATATGTAACATACTGCCTAAATACCAATCTTGAGAAATTAGGCTTCTCAAAACCAGGCAGGAGAAAGCTGACTCGGAGGCTACAGATCCAATCCACCACTGGAACTGTAAAAATTTGTAGAAGTTACCAGTAGTTTATGATTTAAGTATATATGCGCATGTCTTGACATGCAACTATATGCTTGAGAAAACACCCATAAAACAAAAAATACAAATCTGCAGACATGCACTAACTGAAAATACTGCACATATACACATACATGCAAAAATACCCAGTTGACATTATTGAAATTTCAATGAAGGAACCTTGGCTCTAGATTAGAAACTGATTTTTTTTTCTATTGGCAAGAAATCTTGACACAAAACTGAATGACATACATGTATACATAATATTACGAGCAAATAAGTGCAGCCGTGGATGTGTGGAAAGAAGCTTGCTTCAAAACCACATGGTTCCGAGTTCGCTCCCACTGCGTGGCACCTTCGGCAAGTACCTTCTAGTATAGCCTCAGAACATCGAAAGCCTAGTAACTTGGTAGAGGGAGACTGAAACAAGTCCGTCGTGTGTGTGTGTGTGTGTGTGTGTGTGTGTGTGTGTGTGTGTGTGTGTGTCCGTAATTTAGCGATTCGGCAAAAGAGACCGATAGGATAGGTACTAGCCTTAAGGGGAAAAAATAGATAAATAAATACTGGGGTTAATTCGTTCGACTAAAACTTTTCAAGGCGGTGTCTCACCATGGCTGCAGTCTAATGATTGAAACACGTACAAGATAAAAGATGCATACATACATACATACATACATACATACATACATACATACATACATGCATGCATATATACATATATACATGTGAGCAAATAAACATGTCCAGTATCGAAGTTAATGGAAAAGAGGATGAGTTCAACTTACGTCGTCATGGTAATAGTACCCTTTATTTCTCATGTGGTTTAGATATGTCTGGGTTATAGGCACGCTGAAGTCAATGATAGGTGGATCATCAGTGACCCGGATGTTCTTCATTTGTCCACTGTTGCCATTGCCGCCCACACCGGCCGTATTGGTTCCGATACTGCCGCCAATGCCTCCACCAGCGACACCTCCGCCCCCGACGGAACCGGCAATACTTCCTACACCAATTCCAGCATTGCCCACACCTCCAATTCCACCGACACCGGTGAAGTTGTAGGTGTTGCTGTTGTTGTTGCTACTGATGTTGGTGTTGTTAGTGTTGTTGCTGCTGCTGTTGTTATTGTTGTTGTTACTGCTGCTGCTGCTGTTGGTGTTATTTTCCCCAGTCAGATGCATTCGTTTTTGGCAATCAGAACAGGACATAAGAAATCTGGTGACGGCTTCTCGCGGTAGGAATGCATACGTTTCTGCGATCTGTTCATAGATAAAACGAAAAGAAAAAATTTAATATGGTTTTATAAGAAATATAGAAATTTTAACCTACATGTCTTCGAGAAGGCAATAAAAATCTAATAAATTTGCAGTCATTTTTGATTTTAGAAGCAAATACTATAAAATACATCACCTTTTTAAAGTATATTTCTGAAAGTAAGAACAAAATGGTTTTTTTTTTGTTTTTTAAACTATCAACATAGCAAATAACGCAGACAGAGAACTTTAAAATACGTCTTCCTTGCGCAAAACATGCATGTTATTTCCAGGGAAATACAATAATTGAAACTATAAAGCACAAACTGGAAATTGAAGCAAGATTTCAGAATTATTTGAGCAAGAAAATATCTTCCTTTCCAACAATCTCTGTCCCCCTTTTCTTCTCTCTTTCCTTATGTTAATATTCTTCGCTCTTTATTACCTTTTTATTCTCACTCCTGTGTTATTTCATATCTCATTTGGTTTCTCTCTTCTAATTCATACATTTATATCTTTCCTGCTCTTGAACTGACTCTACCACTATTTCTCCCGCCCGTTTTCACTATCTCCCCTCCAATACTCGTCTTTATCAACGCTTTCTCTCAAACTGTCTCCTTTTTTCATTTTAAATTTTTCTTCGTTTCTTATTCATTTTCAATTCCCCTCTCCGTGAAGCTTCTGCACAGTATGCCACTAAAAACCATTTTTGTTTTTTCGCTTTTTCCTTTTCCATTTCATCCTTGTACTTTGGAATTAATTAAACTACACTCTCGCCATAGCTTTTCTCCCAATACTCTCCCTCACTCTCCCTCTCTATAATGCTAATCTACCCTGTCACTTCCCACATCTCTACTTCATTGTTTTGTTCTTCCCTCCTTCACCATCTCTAGTTGTCGCAGTTCCTTTTCCTCCTCCTCTGTCTGTCTGTCTGTCTGTCTGTCTGTCTGTCTGTCTGTCGGTCTGTCTGTCTGTCTGTCTGTCTGTCTGTCTGTCTGTCCGTCCGTCCGTCCGTCTATCTGTCTGTCTGTCTGTCTGTCTATCTATCTATCTATCTATCTATCTATCTATCTATCTATCTATCTATCTCTCTGTCTAACTGTCTATCTATCTATCTATCTATCTATCTATCTATCTATCTATCTATCTATCTATCTATATGTCTGTCTGTCTGTCTATCTATCTATCTATCTAACTATCTATCTATCTATCTATCTATCTATCTATCTATCTATCTATCTATCTATCTCTATCTATCTATCTAACTGTCTGTCTGACTCTTAACACTCTTATTCTACCTTTTCTCTGCCAATACACCATGTTTTTTCACACACACGTAGAGATATATTCATTCTCTTTAAACTTCAAAGGATTGCCTATCAACCTGGATTAGCTTAATCCTCTTTCAGGCCACAAAGAATGAATGAGATTCTTGTTTAGTTAGCAAGACTCCCTACAAATAATATGATCCATATCTAACCCCTAAAACCATCTCTACACCCTACACATACATTTAGCAAATGACCTTATCCTACTTCCGTCCTCTTTTACCATTGTTTTCCTATTTGGAACCATTTTTGTTTGGATTTACATTATTTTGTTTTTGTTGCCTGTCAGAGCGGACGATGAGAAACAGCATGACAGAATGACTTGCAGACAATGACAAACACCCTCCCCCGCGCACATATGTACACACACGCTTGTATACGAGCGCATATACCAATATAGAAATATAGAGATATATACATAAATGCACAAAAATACACTTACACAAACACATGTACATTCACATACATATATACCTAATCAGCAATACCTCGAATAGCGAAGTTAATGAGTTCCACTAATTTTTTTTTTTTCACTTTGCTACTGGAAACTAGTGTAGGTAATACAAAGGTTTTTTTGGGGTTTTTTTTTATCTACATAACTTCATTGAATTATTTCGGCTTTTTGCTATCGGTTCGCAAGATTCTTGATGTGAATTCATGTGGAAACAATGTTGTGTCTTGGGAGTGTCATTACGCCAATGACAATAACACACGCACACAGGTTCAATTCCACTTCTTTATTGTTAGTGAAATGGTTGAATAGCTAACCAACATCGATTGTTTGTTTAACGTGTCGGTTAAACAATCAATTGGTTATTTGTTTATCCGTCAAAGTTCTTTCGTTGCTATTTGTAACCGTTTTAGTAACCCGTGATTCCCTACTCGCTCCTAGCACTGAAAATGCTACGAACAGCAAAGAAAGAACTTTGACGGACAAACAACCGATTGATTGCTTAACCAACACGTTGACAAATGATCAATTAGTTGGTTGGTTACATGTTTAACTAAATGTCTAATTACAAAGAAATGGAATTAAACCTATGGGTGTGATATTATAATTATTGGCGGAACAACTCTCCCAAGACAACAAAATTTGCTTCATTATTAGAATTATACACCTATTTAAACAGTTGTAAGCTTTAAATGATCCTGCCTATATATCATATATAAAAAAAAAGTTATTTGAACCAAATTATATATAATTCAAATCGAGAAAATACACATCATTTTGCACTTTGCAAACAAGTCAAAAAAATACTAATCAATGTCAAAAATAAATCAGGTACTATTGATTCTATTAGATTGTAAGTTTTATGAAGAAGGCTTCAAATATTCTTTTTCTTTCCTACTGTATGCACCAGGCCCGAAATTTTTGGGGCGGGAGTCACACGATCAGATCCACCCCAATATGCAATTGGTACTTAATTTATCGACCCCGAAAGGATGAAAGGCAAAGTCGACCTCGGCGGAATTTGAACTTAGAACGTAAAGACTGTCGAAATACCACTAAGCATTTCACCCGGGGTGCTAACGTTTCTTGTTTCTTTATTGCCCACAAGGGACTAAACATAGAAGGGACAAACAAGGACAAACAAGGGAATTAAGTCGATTACATCGACCCCAGTGCGTAACTGGTACTTAATTTATCGACCCCGAAAGGATGAAAGGC
>NC_043003.1:34587150-34606938 GCF_006345805.1 Octopus sinensis
TTTGTCAGTAAAAAAACCTTAACATAGTATGCCCCAGTTACACAGTTCCTTTAACTGAGGACTGCTCTACTCTACACAATATTTTTAGAGGAACACCATATCCAGTTCGATCAGGTGTGTAAAGCGCATATAAAATAAGACACCTAACACATACATTAATACTTCTGTTCTCACTGTTCTGTTCTTACTAGCAGTCTTGAAAGTTTCTATTGGACTGGCTCTATGACAGGCGTCTGAGTCTGACTAATATATTTACCCAAGAGATATCTTATAAATAAATTATCACACTTTGATCTATTTCATAAATGATATTAGGTCTGCACTTTATCATGATTGTTTTGAAGCATAACATCCCAAAATATTGTGTGTGTGTGTGTGTGTGTATGCGTGTGTGTGTGTGTGTTTAAGTATGTATATGTATGTGTGTGTACATATACATATATATACATATATCTTTTATCTTTACTTGTTTCAGTCATTAAACCAAGGCCATGCTGGGGCACTTGCATTGAATTTTAGTAGAACGTATCGACGCCAGTGAATATTTTCCTTTTTCGTCTACCAAATTCACACAAAAGCATACCGAATACCAGAAATCTCGCAAGGCTAATAGAAAACAGATAGATCCGTGGAGTTTTCGAGTGGTGTCCAAGAAGGGGAAATATATATGAAAAAAGTCGAGCGAAAATGGAAGAAATTGGCACCATGAAAGGAACGAAGGGAAGTGCATTCTAACCAAACTTATATGAGAACATTTACATAATTTGGTCGGAAGAACGATACATGCATATATATATATATATATATATATATATATATATATATATATATATATATATGCATGCATAGATCCCTACCTACCTACCTACCTACCTACATACATACATACATACATACACACACACACACACACACATATATATATATTATATTTATATATATATTATATATATATATATTATATATTTATATATCTATATTATATATATATATATATATATAATATATATATATATAATATATATATAATATATCATATAATAGGGTCATTCCATAAATAATGGGGTTTTTATACATTTATTTTTTTAAATTAGGAAAACAAAGTTCTTTTTGATCTAAAATATACTCTCCTTCATTTTCTACAATGCTCTTCCATCTATCTGGTAGAATTGCAAGGCCCCTCATCCATAATTCACATGACCATAACGAAAAATACTCCTCCAGCACTGTTCAGACCTAATCTACAGAATTCATATTTTTTCCGTCCAAATCATTTTGATGCGGAATAAATGATAATCAGACGGGGCAAAGTCCGGCGAATATGGTGGGGGATTATTTGCCATTCAAACTGCTCCAGCCTTTGGAATGTCATCCTCACTGTATGTGGCCGAGTATTATCCTGATGGAAGAACACTTTTCGCCTTGAAACCAAAGATGGTCGTTTTCCTTCTAGCTACTCAAGCTGCTCACAGTAAATCTCCTTTGTTACCGTTTGGTTTGAGTTTAAAAGTTCAAAGTGGACTAACCTTTGATATCCCACCAAACAGACCTACTTTACTTGTGTGAAGCCTGGGGTGCCGGTGTTTCTCCTTTCTCTACCACTGTCTTCGGCGCCTGAGATTTTTATAGAGACCAGTTTCCCGTCGCCAGTCATTATTCGGTCCAAAAAAATTCTTAGTCGGTGGCAGCAAAGGAGAGCATACATACACTCTTCTGCGCGCGATTTCGAAAAGTTGGTGAGGGACCCATTGATCCAATTTGCTGACTTTTCCGATGGTACGCAAGTGTCGATGAATGTTGAATGACTAATTCAAGTATCTCTGCTAGTTCCTCAACAGTTCCGATGGGATTTTGTTCCACCAGGGTTTGCAGTACGCCATCGTCGAGCTCTGCAGATCTTTCAGGTCGACACTCGTCTTCTAGGCTGTAGATTCAGCTCGGAATTCTGGAATCATCTTTGATACTGGTTTATGCTTATTGTCCGATCCCCATATACTGCTTAATATTCCTTGCACTTGCTGTTGGCGTTGTTATCTTTATTGAACTCATTAATCAAAATATGCCGAATATTCTCCTATTATAGCTTTGAAAAAAAAAACTGTTAAAATCGAACTGCATTCTTCAAAATTTGCATTGAGAATAATTTCATTCCCTTTATGCTTTTTGTCATATATCTTTTGTGTTCTTTATGAATTTGCAATGGTATCTAGGTCTGAACGCTTGCCAAATCTGTGCAGTACGCTATACAAGGCTTTCCGCTTACAGTGCTTTACAACCACAAGACTTGAAGTAGCTCACTTAAAACTCCTGTATTCATTAAGGGATATTCCTTTATTTGACATGAACGCTTTTTTATTGATCCTATTATCAAGTGAAGAGTATCATCTATCTATCTATCTATCTATCTATCTATCTATCTATCTATCTACTATCTATCTATCTATCTATCTTCTATCTATCTATCTATCTATCTATCTATCAATCTATCTTCTATTTATCTATCTATCTATCTACATGCATATGTGTAAGTGTATGTAAATATGCATGCTGTATACCTTTTCATCAGATGTCGAATGAAGTTCCGCAGGTTCAAGTATTAACAGAAAAGATGATGACACATACATGCATACATACCACACATACATAGACACACATGCATGCATACATGCACACACGTGCATATATGCATACACATACATATTCATGCAGCATATATGCCTATGTAGATACAGGCACACATACATACATACGTGCATACATACATACATACATACAGACATACATACATGCATACATACATAACTACATACATACATACATACATACATACATGCATACATACATACATATATACATACATACATACAGGCATACTACATACATACATACATACATACATACATACATACATACTACACACACACACACACACACATATATATATATATATATTATATATATATTATATATATATATATAATATATATTATATATATATATATATATATATATATATATATATATATATATATATATATATATATATATATATATATATATAGGTCTTCCATAAATAATGGGGTTTTTATACATTATTTTTTTAAATTAAGGAAAACAAAGTTCTTTTTTGATCTAAAATATACTCTCCTTCATTTTCTACAATGCTCTTCCATCTATCTGGTAGAATTGCAAGGCCCCTCATCCATAATTCACATGACCATAACGAAAAATACTCCTCCAGCACTGTTCAGACCTAATCTACAGAATTCATATTTTTTTTCCGTCCAATCATTTTGATGCGGAATAAATGATAATCAGACGGGGCAAAGTCCGGCGAATATGGTGGGGGATTATTTGCCATTCAAACTGCTCCAGCCTTTGGAATGTCATCCTCACTGTATGTGGCCGAGTATTATCCTGATGGAAGAACACTTTTCGCCTTGAAACCAAAGATGGTCGTTTTCCTTCTAGCTACTCAAGCTGCTCACAGTAAATCTCCTTTGTTACCGTTTGGTTTGAGTTTAAAAGTTCAAAGTGGACTAAACCTTTGATATCCCACCAAACAGACCTACTTTACTTGTGTGAAGCCTGGGGTGCCGGTGTTTCTCCTTTCTCTACCCACTGTCTTCGGCGCCTGAGATTTTTATAGAGAACCAGTTTCCCGTCGCCAGTCATTATTCGGTCCAAAAAAAGATTCTTAGTCGTGGCAGCAAAGGAGAGCATACATACACTCTTCTGCGCGAGATTTCGAAAAGTTGGTGAGGGACCCATTGATCCAATTTGCTGACTTTTCCGATGGTACGCAAGTGTCGATGAATGGTTGAATGACTAAATTCAAGTATCTCTGCTAGTTCCTCAACAGTTCCGATGGGATTTTGTTCCACCAGGGTTTGCAGTACGCCATCGTCGAGCTCTGCAGATCTTTCAGGTCGACACTCGTCTTCTAGGCTGTAGATTCCAGCTCGGAATTTCTGGAATCATCTTTGATACTGGTTTATGCTTATTGTCCGATCCCCATATACTGCATTAATATTCCTTGCACTTGCTGTTGCGTTGTTATCTTTATTGAACTCATTAATCAAAATATGCCGAATATTCTCCTATTATAGCTTTGAAAAAAAAAACTGTTAAAATCGAACTGCATTCTTCAAAATTTGCATTGAGAATAATTTCATTCCCTTTATGCTTTTTGTCATATATCTTTTGTGGTTCTTTATGAATTTGCAATGGTATCTAGGTCTGAACGCTTGCCAAATCCTGTGCAGTACGCTATACAAGGCTTTCCGCTTACAGTGCTTTACAACCACAAGACTTGAAGTAGCTCACTTAAAACTCCTGTATTCATTAAGGGATATTCCTCTTTATTTGACATGAACGCTTTTTTATTGATCCTATTATCAAGTGAAGAGTATCTATCTATCTATCTATCTATCTATCTATCTATCTATCTATCTATCTATCTATCTATCTATCTATCTATCTATCTATCTATCTATCTATCTATCTATCTATCAATCTATCTTCTATTTATCTATCTATCTATCTACATGCATGTATGTGTAAGTGTATGTAAATATGCATGCATGTATACCTTTTCATCAGATGTCGAATGAAGTTCCGCAGGTTCAAGTATTAACAGAAAAGATGATGACAACATACATGCATACATACACACACATACATAGACACACATGCATGCATACATGCACACACGTGCATATATGCATACACATACATATATTCATGCATACATATATGCCTATGTAGATACAGGCACACATACATACATACGTGCATACATACATACATACATACATACATACATACATACAGGCATACATACATACATACATACATACATACATACATACATGCATACATACATACATATATACATACATACATACAGGCATACATACATACATACATACATACATACATACATACATACATACATACATACATACATACATACATACATACATATAAATTCTTTGACACAAGATCATAAATTTGAAGAGGGAAGAAAATTATGTTTTAACGTTCAGTATTAATTTGCAGCATATAAACAGAAATATGACGCTGAGTTGTTAAACTAATATGGAAAAATATTATCAGCTGGATCTAAAATCGCATTAAATGTTGTAAACTCAGTAATATGTACTGGGCAATGCATCAACAACATATAATGCAACTTTGAATATGAGCGTGGCTAGAAATGTTCTACGCTGATAAACAAATATTTATACATCACTCGGACTTACCGCAAGCTATAAACGTGCCAACATAGATAGCTGAACGGAGTCATTCGATCAGCTAGAAATAACAGTCAGCCCCCCACCCCCTTAAATCACACGCTGCTACCTTGGAAAGAACATGATGGAAAACATAGTCCTGGTTTCCCTGTGCATTAGGAATGATCATGGCTGGCGTGCATTTAACCTTGTCTGTTCAGTCAGGGTTGACCTGCAATCTAGTTAACAAAAGACTGCATAGGTAACAATGCTGTCAGCAAGATAGGTAAAACTATAGATGCAATTATAAACTAAACTTCCCGCATTTGAATGTAACTGTAGCCGTTGTTGCAGCAGTATTTAGCGACAATGCACGTCTTTCAATCTAAATGAACAACCACTTCACAGCACTATTTATCCTTTCGTTCGCTGAACACTAAACATGGGCTACTAGACCCCCGATCGGAAGATTTCCTCAGTCACCATCTCACCCTTGTACACCATTTACAGCTGAGAGAGCTGGAACAACGTGAAATGAAGTATTTTGCTGATGAACATAACGCACAGCCAGTCTGGGAATCGAAGCCATGATCTCGCGATTGGTGAGTTCAATACCCTAATCACTAGGCCACTTGACTACAGTACTGAGCAAAGTTTTCATCATTGTAGATGATCGTGAGAAAAATTGAAAATATCCTCAAGAGTAGGCATACTAAGGAAAACAAAACAAACATTTTTATTCAGATTCAGAGGAAAGAAATTACCCTCAATAGTTTATTTTTTTTCTTTTGTGAATCAATACCACAACACAGTGATCAAAACAGAAGTCCTCCATCAACCTATGAAGACAAATAAATAAAAATGAAGCTTGCTCTTCTTGAGAATAAAATATATTATCCTGTTGTAGCCTTTTGAAATACATAAACATACCAATAAAATAACTGTATTTTAGATGTTCAAAATCATACAGCCTTTAATACTTGTGTATGTCTCGCACTGACCAACAATTCTTTATCAGTCTTGTAAAGGCGCTTGATCAACTAAAAATCGCAATGAAATTTCCCTCAAATTACACCAGCCATCTTAATAACAGTTGCATGGTGTCCTGGTCACATTATCCTGAAAACCTCTGGGAGTTGTTATAATTGTAAAATGCTTCATCACGGAACTGCTAGGTCAGGTTCAACATGGGACTCAACAGTAACAACAGTATCGACTTTCTACCCACCACAAACTGTTAGTGAATGAGATCCTATGTACTATTAAATTAGATTAGTAATAGGAGAAGTTGAACGTAGTAATTTTCACTAAACTGTCTCGTCCACTTAATTGACTGATGACAAATTGTGGTAGAAACAGCAGCCAATTCACACTCAAAGCACGTCCTACAGTTGAATGAAGATGGTTACACTGGGTTGTGTAATTATAGACACATTATGTCAGAAAAGATAAGATATTAGGCGCAGGAGTGGCTGTGTGGTAAGTAGCTTGTTTACCAACCACATGGTTCCGGGTTCAGTCCCACTGCGTGGCACCTTGGGCAAGTGTCTTCTACTATAGCCTCGGGCCGACCAAAGCCTTGTGAGTGGATTTGGTAGACGGAAACTGAAAGAAGTCCGTCGTATATATGTATATATATATATGTATATGTGTGTGCGTGTATGTTTGTGTTTGTCCCCCTAGCATTGCTTGACAACCGATGCAGGTGTGTTTATGTCTCCGTTACTTAGTGGTTCGCCAAAAGAGACCGATAAAATAAGTACTGGGCTTACAAAAAGAATAAGTCCCGGGGTCGAGTTGCTCGATTAAAGGCGGTGCTCCAGCATGGCTGCAGTCAAATGACTGAAACAAGTAAAAGAGTAAAAGAGTAAAGAGTATTATTGTCACATCATTTTGTTGAATACAATATAAACATACTGGACCCGATCTGACATGAGCGAACTACAACAGCAGTAACCAATGGCGAACGAAAACATGTGAAGACAACTATTATTTTATAACAGTCACATTCTAGAGCATGTATGACCGTGTGTGTGTGTGCGTGCATGTGGTGCAGGTGCTTGTGTGTTTATGTAGGTACGTGTGAAAATGAAATATGTCTTAAATTAGTATATATATATTGTCTCAAGGCAGCGAGCTGGCAGAATCGTTAGCACGCTGGGCGAAATGCGTAGCCGTATTTCGTCTGCCGTTACGTTCTAAGTTCAAATTCCGCCGAGGTCGACCTTGCCTTTCATCCTTTAGGGGTCGATAAATAAAGTACCAGTTACGCACTGGGGTCGATGTAATCGACTTGATCCGTTTGTCTGTCCTTGTTTGTCCCCTCTATGTTTAGCCCCTTGTGGGTAATAAAGAAACAGATATTTCACTTGTCTTTTCATTTCTGAGTTCAAATTCCGCCGGAGTTGATTTTGCCTGTCATCACCTTTCAGGGTACAAAAAAAAATGAGTAGCATGTAAGCACTGGGGCCGATGTAATCGACTCAGCCTCTCTCAGAAATTGCTGACCTTGTACCAGAATTTAAAATCACTATATATATTCAGATTTGCGGTGAAATTACAATATGTTGTCAAACCTCTGAACATTCAACCGAAGAGTGTTCAGCTGGTTTCGTATTCCTGAAACTCATCTGGGATCACTTTCTGCTTCTCTCAACAATAGTTTACTTAGTTTTTCCATAGGAAGATACACACTTTTTAACTTGAACAGCATGATGTAAGAAACCCTTTGTATTTTGAGTATGAGATTAATTATGCTGTTAAGAAGGCGGCGAGCTGGCAGAAACGTTAGCACGCCGGGCGAAATGCTTAGAGGTATTTCGTCTGCGTTACGTTGTGAGTTCAAATTCCGCCGAGGTCGACTTTGCATTTCATCCTTTCGGGGTCGATAAATCAAGTACCAGTTACGAACTAGGGTCGATGTAATCGACTTAATACCTATGTCTGTCCTTGTTTGTTGCCTCTGTGTTTAGCCCCTTGTGGGTAATAAAGAAATAGAAATAGGTATTTCGTATGCCGTTACGTTCTGAGTTCAAATTCCGCCGAAGTCGACTTTGACTTTCATCCTTTCGGGGTCGATTAAATAAGTGCCAGTTACGCATTGGGGTCGATACAATCGACTTAATCCGTTTGTCTGTCCTTGTTTGTCCTCTCTGTGTTTAGCCCCTTGTGTGCAATGAAGAAATAGGTATTTCGTCTTTCTCTACGTTCTGAGTTCAAATTCCGCCGAGGTCGACTTTGCCTTTCATCTTTTTGGGGTCGATAAATTAAGTACCATTCGCGTACTGGGGTCGATCTAATGGACTATCAAACCCATCCCACCAAAATTTCGGGCCTTGTGCCAAAAGTAGAAAAGATTAACTATGCTATTAATAAGCATACATAATTCTCATATATATGTTTTTCTACTGTAAGCAGAAGGCCTGAAATTTTAAGATAGGGGTTGACTACTCGATTACATCGTCCCCGGTGCTCAACTGGTATTTATTTTATCCCGAAAGGACGAATCGCAACGTTTATATCGACGGAATTTGTATGAATTCTATACATACTTTCATGCAAAGCCACTTCTGTAATGTTGTTTGTTTGTTTCTGGGGTGGAGGAATATGCCTGTGCGTGTGAGTATGCGTGCGTGTGTGCATATGTGTGCGTGTGTGTGCATGTGTGTGCGTGAGTGTGCGTGCATGCGTATGTGTGAGAGAAAGAGAGAGGGGTTTGGGGAGATAGAGTGCGCGTGCGTGTGTGTATTGCTCGGACTAAATGTCAGATATAATCTAATTTTGTTCTTTGTTCCGGGTTCAGATTCTTGTCAAATCGACTGTACAGACAGCCATCTTTCCATTATTTTTATTTTCTATTTAATTTTTTTTTTTTGAGCATTAAAATAAATTACAATAAATTAAATCCACTGAACCCATTCTCTTCTAACTGCTTCGCTAAAATAGAATTTTTCATTAACCACGCTGTCTTCTTTTTTTTTTTTTTGTCTGAATTGGAAATGGCCCTAGAATTGTTAAATTGTTATTCTTGAACATAAGGCATAAACATCGAAATCAACAGTTCTTTATGGTGATTCTTACATTTATTACCATCGCCACCTATTCTGTTTACTGTCTTGAAAAACTACAAAAGACCTTGCCACGTTTCTTAATCCACATTTGTCAGATACCCTAGAGTTTATACTAACCTTGTATTTGTTAAACGGAATATAACAAAATATTATATATATACATAGACGCAGGCGTGACTGCTTGGTAAGAAGCTTGTTCCCAACCACATTGTTCTGGGTTCAGTTGCACAGCGTGGCACCTTGAGCAAGTGTCTGCTATTATAGCCACAGGCCGACCAAAGTCTTGTGAGCGGACTTGATAGAAGAAAGCTGAAAGAAGCTCCTCGCATATATATATATATATATATATATATATATGTAGGTCCCGGGTTGAGTCGGGGTTAACCACAGTAAATAAGGTACTCAATACATGGCAGAGTAAATTAATTTATTTTATAGAAGGAGCTTCTACAGGACTAGAACTGTTTCATTCCTGATGATTTCATTTGAATGAAACAGTTCTAGTCCTGTAGAAGCTCCTTCTATAAAATAAATATATATATATATATATATGTGTGTGTGTGTGTGTGTGTGTGTGTGGTGTGTGTGTGTGTGTGTGTGTGTGTAGTTGTGTGCGTGTGTTTTTGTGTCAATGTTTGTCCATCCGCCCACCGCTTGGCAACCGATGTTGGTGTGTTTACGTCCCCGTAACTTTGCAGTTTGCCGAAAGAGACCGGGAGGGTAAGTACTAGGCTTACAATGAATAAATCCTCGATTATTTGGACTAAAAATACCCCTTTAAGGTGGTGCTCCAACATGACCGCAGTCAGATGACTGAAACAAGTAAAAGAATATTTAAGACATTTTTTGATACCTTCTTATTATAGATAATTTCGTTTTTGATTGTTGATGTAAATTTTTTGCAAAGCATCAAATATATTAGAATGAAAGGAAATTGTATTTGGGCCCTCAAAGTGAAGGAAAGGTATCCTGCCAAATAATGTTGTAGCAGGAGAAAATAAATGACAGCATAGAGACACACGGAAACATACAAACACACACTTAGACAAATATTTAAGCACACACATGCGTACACACACGTGTACACACACACACATGCGTACACACACACACATGCGTACACACACACACATGCGTACACACACACACATGCGTACACACACACATGCGTACACACACACACACATGTGTACACACGCACATACATATGAATGAAACAATGCTTAGTTTAGGTCACAAGAGTTGCTATGGACAACAGTGCATCGACTGAATATGACATAATGGGCTTGTTTGCTAGCTATTATTTAAGTTGATTTGCGCTCCACACACACACACACACACACACACACACACACATGCGCGCGCACATACACACAAGTATGTACATGTATGTATATGTGTATGTGTGTGTTTGTTTTCACTCGTGAATGAACTACCGACTATGGCTATCAATCAGTTGTCATGCGCGCAAAGCATCTACTCCAAGCAGTCCTGTTTATGGATAGCTGCCCTCCTGGTCGTGGTATTAATGTTTTTCCTGCTCATCATTCATTTTATTGTGTCTTTGAAACGATGTCAAGGCTTCCCACGGAGATGTTTTCCATTTGAAAGTAGAAAGAACTACAGTTGCCGACGTAAAATCATGTGGCTCATTCGTCGTAAATACATGGCCCAGCGGAAATTTCGTTGGATTTAAATATATGCCATGCTGGGAAATCCAGCTTTTTCTTGTATTATTTTTTTTTGTTTTTTAATCAGCAAAATGACCTTCGGGATGTTTCGAGTTTTCTTACACACTTGAACACAAGCTTTTACAATATATTCATACACAGTTGCTCACATTCAATCTCTGTGTTTACTCCTCCTCTATCTATCTATCTATCTATCTATCTATCTATCTATCTATCTATCTATCTATCTATCTATCTATCTATCTATCTATCTATCTATCTATCTATCTATCTATCTATCTATCTATCTTTCTCACACGCATGCACAATCATCAATAGACCCCACATACACACGCACGTAATCGTATACTTAAAGCCTAAATAAACACGACTATGAAAGAAAAAACAGTCATAAACGCTTGACTTTTATGATAAAAATTGTTTTTCGTTGGAAGCTTCAGTCCTACTGACTTGTATGTTTGGAAGAAATGGAAGTTGTGATGCCCCTTAGTTTCTTAAAACTAAAAGAAGCAAAAAAAAAAAACAATCGAAAATTTATTTTACCAAGAGATTTTTTTCATCTGACAATATTTTGTTTTAAAATACTTACGAAGTAGAGTAATATAGAAAAATCGATTGGCATCCATTTTGTTGACAAAATCTAGGACTGTAATAGATTCTGTAATTCAATTTCGTACACATGACGTTTTAGCTCAAACTCCACCAAAGATAACTTCCTCTAACGAATACCTTTAGGTGGGTACAAGAAAAAAACGGCTAAATTTCCTATAAATTACACCCTATCATTTTGCAAAGGGAATCATACATTGGTTTTGATACACCATAAAGAAGTACTGGGTGGTCACTGCCGGAATGCCTTAGATCATAGGCCTGCTCTGTCTGGACTGTCTTGGGGCAAAGCAGCAATAATAACAACAATACGTCTGAAAATGGGATGAATTGATTTAATGTAACACACACACATATTGCGAGCAGAGGCGAGCTGCTATCATCTTTAGCAGATGAGGTGTCTAGTACTGAGGAGTGGCAGAAATAGCCCGAATTGGCATGCTGGTCCCGTCGCTAGAAGACGGTAAGTTTCACTTCCCTGCTCGCAATTCTACCGGATACAGCAGTGCATCGTTAACCAGCTAGAGGAGATGTCTTCTTGGGCTTCAAACATCGCAGTAGAGACTGCTCGAACGGACAGCCATGTTAAAGTGGCTACGAATATTACTAGTTAATACAACTACTGCGTTGATCTCTTAGAGGGATTTTAGAAATAGCGATTTTGCTTGTTGCAAAATCAGCGACTGTGTGTTCGCTTAAAATTTATATATATGTTGCAAGCGGAGGCGAGCTGCTATCATCGCTAGCAGACTCGTGTCAGGCTTTTTTGGTTGTCGCTTATTTGAGTTCATGAGTTCAAATTTGTTATATATTTAATGTTTTGTTGTTATTGCTGTATTTGTTGGAATTGAACTGTTTTTTATTTGTTAATTTCTATTTTCGCCCTTCCAGGCAGAAAAGTCTTAAATTCTGAAATATTGTTGTGAAAGTGACAACTGTGATTTGTCTAATTTTATTCCTTTTCGAAGGAATTTCTTTACTGTGAAAAGTTTTTCTTCACGTCATGGATTACAATTTGTTTTTGTATAAAGATTTCCCGGAGATGGAAAAAGCTAACAATAATGAAAATTTAACGCAAGTGCAAAAGGAAAAGCAAAGTTTTTCAGCCGCAGTGGGCGGCAACATGATAACAATGGAAGTTACAATGGCAGAACATTTTAAATATAGGAACCTTATCAAAAAAGCAGGTAGTGATACAAAACTACTTCCTCCTCAAGAGGTTTTACAGAATATTGCGGCAAAAACTGTAGTATACTAAACGTACAGTATGAAAGGTAAGAGAACTACGACATGTAAAAGTGAGGCAATAGAAAAATGTTTGTCGCCAATCTGGGATAGAATAATTTACGTCAGCCGTGGGTCGAAGCTCAATTCGCCAATGAAGAAACGGCAAAGGATTTATCGACAATGACCTTCAAAAATGAAGAGGTATATTACTGCAGACGTAATTGGGCAGACGAACCGCTAAAATTAAAGTGGAAGAAATTCCGGCAGGTTTCGACGTTATATGGAAAGCGGCGGCCATTACATATGACCTGGAAGAGGAAATGAGCATTCTGCGAATGCAAAAAAAAAAAGGAAGCAGAGAATTGAAAAGGTCAGTCCCTCGAGATGGTCGTACAGGTCAAACCTGATATCCTTGAGGGACTGCCCGATAGAGTATTTATAGGTGAGGGGCTAAGCGTAAGGGTCGGAGTAGAAGGCCGCGTTGCTTTAAATGCGGTGAGAAGGGTCACGTTCGCTTAGACTGTAAAGCAAAGAAGCACGAAGCCCCTCCACGACAAGAACCACAAAACGTGAAGGAGACAAAAGAACAACCAGTAAAACAAGCAAAAGTTACACAAGAACCGAAGGAAGATCAGAAAACAAACCATAGAGACAACGATACAAACCAACCACGGAAGGTGACGAAATGGAGTTTACCACAGTTAAATCCCGAAAAAAGAAAAGAATTCCCCAGCCCCAGACTCCCCACCCATAGGAAGAAAACATACAAAGCAAATGCAGACACATACGAAACCCCGCAGACCACTCCCTCGTTAAAACCCATTTCCTATAACTACCCCAAGACTCAGAACAAAATAATTTCTTTTATTGACAATAATAAGGTGCTTGGCTCAGTAATCCGAGCTCACTATAAAGCTCAAGTGTATAAAACTAGAAAAGACATTCCACCTCACATTAGAATTGCTAGAATGGAAGCCCATAACTCTACTTAATGTAGAGTTAAAGATTTTGGCCAAGGTGCTAGCGAAGAGGTTGGCGCGTGTCGCGGAGAATCTTGTTGGGAGGGCGCAGACATGCGCCATCCCAGGCAGGCCGATCCAAGAAATCTCCATCTCGTGCGCTACAATTTAGAGAGGGTAGGTAAGTTATCCGGTAAAGGTGGGACACTGTTCCATTTAGATCAAAGAAAAGCATTTGATAGGGTAGACCATCAATATCTGGCGGCAGTTCTCGAGGCGGCTGAACTAGGCCCAGATTTCCGTGGTTGGATCACTGCCTTATGGCAGCATTAAATCTATAGTCCAGATAAAAGTTGCCTATCGGTGATCGTTTAGTATCGAGCGCTTAGTTTGGCAGGGATGCCACCTGTTTCTGTGTGTACTGGTCTGCTGCCAAAACTCGCTAAAGATGCCGTGGCTGATGATGCGCAGACATGCGCTGAGGCTGAGGCGCCTCTGGCTCTACCTGGAAGGTGAACAGGTGTGGAATCCGTTGGCAGAGACATTCTTTCCGTGATAGGCCTCCTTGGAGGAGTTTAAACTCAGTTTCATAAAAAAAATGTAACCTGACTGAATGGCAAAAAGTGTGCCATCAGGCATTCATGCTAATCGACAAAACGGGCAAAGCCCTCAAAAGAAGGTAAGGCGTGTTTCTTATGCACAGAGGCAGTACTGAAAGTGTGTATATGGAAATCTAGAATGAAAGGAGTTGCGACGGGAACATTCATCTCCGGCTCTGGCTTGCTATACAACTTCAGATTTCATCTGAAAAGCAAGATAGGGTTGGAGAAAAGATGCCTGTCACGAAGTGTATACGAGAAAAGATGGAAGGATGTGGATAGAAAGTTGGGGTTGGAACGACCCGGCTTAATGTCAACCATAGTAAGGTAGTACAGTGTAGCCGGTGGACTTCACGGCTAAGGTTTAAAATTTTTTAATTAGATTTAAATACATCATCATATTTTTAAAACTCATTTATGAACCCATGAACACTTTTTATTTGTGATGTCCTATATTGTCTTCTCTATGTCCGATAAATATTATCATAATAAAGAATATATCTCTAGCAGACGAGGTGTCCAATACTGAGGAGTGGCAGGCACAGCCCAAAAGCAGTTAGGGGTTCGCTCCTCTGCTCGCAATTTTATCGATGCTGCTGTACATCGTTAACCAGCTAGAGGCGATGTCTTCTTGGGGTTAAAAAATCGCAGTAGAGTCCGTTCGATCGGACAGCCATGTTAAGGTGGCTACGAATATTACACACACACATATATATATAACCGTGTCCTTTCACACACATCTACAAAAAATAATAATAAGCTGGTTTGTGCTTAGTCAAAACAAGTTGCAAGAACATAGGTGATCTATCAACATTCAATAGAATTAAATCTAATGTCAATTTTGTAGAGATTTAAACGAAGCCCAGTAACCATTTTCTAACAACACAAAATAGATATTGCTTAACAACCCAGCGGGCTATCGGGACTTTGTCAATGTAAGGCCCGAGTGGAAGAAGCGGTAGTAAGCTGCAGGGGGCATACAACTGTCTTCTCTAAGGAGCCATTCCACACAGTTGCCTTGTTTAATACCTGATCAATAAGCTACACTGGAAAGCTATAATTCCAGTGAGTTAGATAGAGTTAGCGACAGTAGAGCTACAAAAACTGCATATTTGTTATTTTTAATAACGGAGTCACAGGTCAGAGATGCTAAGGTAACACTACCGGTATACACAGTAACTGGTGTATTAGTCGACTTCTAAACATTTCACTAAAAATGCTAAATTTATGCTACACTCACCATATAAAACCAAACTAAAACAAAACATGTATCCTACGATTTACTGACTACAACTGCTTTAATATAAGAGGGGGTATTTTATAATTTCTGTTTATAAATCTTGAACGATTCTTTCCCCAAAATTAATATTATTGATAATATTGTTTATCATGTTTATACCATTTTTCGTGAGCAACTAGAAGTAGAAGCCATATGTCTCTCAAATCACAGCCTGAAGTTACCTAAGATTATTGAAGAATGTAGCCATTGATATACAACATGGTAGCATGCTCATGACCGGATTACGATTGGTTATAGGTTACCATTGGTTATAGAATTGCTCACTCAGGTTAGCTTATTGATCAGGTATTAAACAAGGCAAAGAGTAGAAAAAATTTCTTATACATACATATTTGTAGACAAATTATAAAGCATATCAGTATATGGATATGTGATAGACGATTTCTTGGTTATATTTACTGCCGCTGAATTTAAACAGCCAGATCTCTTTAAAATCATACACTAACGCCTTTAAAAAGATATATTAAATGTTTTCGAGTTGGATATGCGAAACTATGGGTTGGTCACGGCTAGAACATCATCAAGTTTAATCAGTGTTGTGGTAGTACCCAATCAACAACAATAGGTTAGTATTTTAAATCTGGCGTAAAAAAGAATATGCCATTTATCATTGTATATTGCTTTAGATATCGTCTTATTTACCGACAAATACGTTAAACAATTTTAAGAGAATAACACAGCACTCGTGTGGGGATACGAACTGTCTATACTTCAGCCAACATTCGACACTATGTCGACTCGGTCATCTGAGAAACTCTTAATGAAATAAGAAAACATAATGAAAACAAGAACGTGTTCATATTCAAAGAATAATGCTTTTATTTCCCTCTTTTTAACTGTCATCTAATTTAGTTCGATTTATTGACACCAGATCAATATCAGGTATATATTTACATCCGTTTTGATATAAAGAATATATATGTATATTAATATATATATGCGTGTGTGTGTGTGTGAGTATGTGTGTGTGTGTATGTGTGTGTAAGTGTGTGTCTGCATGCTTATACATGTATGTGTAAGTGTATATATACATATGTATATACATTATATACATATACATTCATATATATTTGCATATACACATAAATACATTTTTATACACACATATATAAATATACATTCATAAATATATATATATATATATATATATATATACAGTTATACATATACAGATACATTTGTTTAGAATATATATATACATATGTTTACACACACACAGCCACACACATACACACACATTCACAAATATATAAATGGGGAAAATATAGACATCATTTCTTTAAGCTAGAGTGTGAAATACTTTCTTTTATTATTTTTTCAAATCAAATTAAAAGAGGATTGAATAAAAATTTGCTTAAAAGAAATTTTTTAAAATTACCAAAAATATTAATAAAAATAAAATATATCTTTCGTTTCAAAGCGAAGTTTTACAAATATAAATCTGTATTAGACGACTATGTAAACATAAATATAAGGTGTGAAAATAAATTATTTACAGCACAATTGAAGAATGACATGGTGATTGAAAGTCCTAATTTTAGGATGAGAAAATAACAAAAATAGAAAATAAATCGATTGTTTGTTTAATGTTAGCAAGGGAAGAATTATATCCTACATAAATTTCTATATTTTCAAATATCGAAATCGAAGTGTGACTACATATTTGAATAGCGAGGTTGTTATTATTGCTTGTGTTATTTATTAAGAATGTTTTTATTTTCTGAGCAAAGGAAAATATAACGTGTTATATATATATATATATATATATATATATATATATATATAAAATGTATATTTACACAAAAACACACACATACACACACATACACACACACACACACACACCACACACACATACGTATACGTGTATATGCATATATATACATGTACGTAGATAATGATATGGATATACACATATATATGTTCATTTATATGTACAGGTCTTTAAAATGTTTATATATATATGTATAAATATATATGCTTATATATGTGCATATATACAGACAGACACATACAAACACACACTATAGTGTATATATATATTTATATATTATGTGTATGTATCTGTATGTGTGTTTGCGTGTGAGTACGTACAAGGTTGCAAACTTACTAGAAATATATACCCCTACTTCATGTATTGATTAATATTTCTCTCTTTTGCTAAATAATAACACACACGCATATATTTATGTATATACTTTAGGTTTCTTGTTTCCGATCTCTGGACGGACTGTACCATTTGACTGTTTAACGGTATATCATAAATAAAGATGCCTGAATATCATAAAAAGCGCTTATAACCTAAAGGAAATAAAATTTACGGTTTAAATGCTTGCCTTTATTTGAAAAATAGCGAGTTTCCGGTTAGGATATGGAACATAAGTTTATGTAAAAGTATATATAATATCAACAAAAAGTGATTGAATTACCTCCTAATATCCCACCACACAATAAGAGTATACCAGATTTAGATGGGTTATCTGAGAATAACTTCAAGACTAGTTTCTACCAATATTTTCATTCATTCTTGAACCAGATAAAATATTTACAAACCTCTAGAAGTACAACTGGTTTTTAAAAGACACAATCCAACATCATTTAAAATCCAATAGCCTAAACTTGAACATACTTTCCCATAACAATATGATAACTGCTTTTGTTGGGATTTATGTTGTCAATTATTACTCCGTAAAACGTTATTCAATTTATTTCTAGACATTTACAGCTTAACCGACATTTAAGATTGTTGTAGACAAGCTTGAAAATACTTTAAAACTATGTATCCCGAACGCATGACTTCAGAATTCTGAACATTAACAACTATATGGATCTTATCACTATGTTCTTTAAAAAAGTTGATTTATGGTTTTAAGGATGTTTCAAATTTTTTGATAGTTTTCTTACACAATTAAAGTTTTTTTTCACACACCAATTTTTGTCTATATTTTCGCAAATATATAGGCGTATCTCATTTCTTTCTATATTTTTCACATATATATCTACATTGTTTGGCATAACCTTATCTTATCTCCTGTAACTGCCATTAGAATTTTTTACACACATGCATTAGTAACATTTTATATATATTTTTATTTTATATTACTTATTATTTCTTGCATTTTCCCACGCACACGTTTTTCATAACTTTTTATGTTTGTTCATATAAATATTTATGTCGTTTTTATAACATCATCTCTCTTCTAACAGGTAACCCTATTCCTATTTTTTGAAATGATGATTAAATTATCAATCAATAGGATCCTTCTGTTTCATTTTATCCATTCCGCACTTATTATGGTATTTAAACACATCCATTGTATATATATATATATATATATATATATATATATATATACACGAGGAAGTTTATTCTTGCTAAGCTGATTCAATCTCATAATCTTCCTTTAGTATATCTCTGATAAATTAAGGAGGGTACGCTTAGCTTTTTATGAAACCGTCGAATACAATAGCACAAGCTTTTGTGGATTTCTCATACTTTTATATCTCCTCAAATACATATGTACGACAAATATATCCACTACATTTACAATATGTGCCACAACGGAGATCTCTTACTCATTCGCTTGCATGGGTAGAAAAAAGAACCCAGTGTCCCTCAAATCATACCATTATGTCTTACTGAAAAAGGAACACGTTCAGCTGTCTTCTTCGATTCATAAAAAAATACGGGATAACCGATGCTGGAATTGAACTGAATACAGGTCTACTCAATTAAGTATAATCTGGATCTCACATCCACTTATCACAACAACAACGACGACGACGATCATCACCACCACCACTAAGAAGAAGAAGAAGAAGAAGAAGAAGAAGAAGAAGAAGAAGAAGAAGAAGAAGAAGAAGAAGAACAACAACAACAACAACAACAACAACAACACCATCTTTTTTGCGTTCACTTTATTAGCTGGAAATAGCTTTGAAATCCCCTTTAAATCCCCCTTTAGTGTCTTAAATGTGGAACCACTAGATGATATTGTCTCTGATGTAAAAATAAAATTAATAAAATAAATAAATAAATAAATATAATAAAATAAGGGACAGGACGTTCATGGTTAGAACGTCTATGATTCTATGTCAT